>NC_079205.1:58251014-58422506 GCF_026745355.1 Beta vulgaris subsp. vulgaris | reverse complement strand
TAACTACGTCATTTTATTATTTTTAAAATTATTATTTTGCAACTAAAGATAATTTTGTTATCATTGTTCTTTTATAAATATAACTTTAATTTTCTTTAATTCTTGTGTTTTTTTTTAAAGTAGAAAAGTTGTTGAAAAAAAAAGTTTGTGTTCTTTTAAAGTATAAATGTGCCCCATCACCAAAAATGAACACCACGCACCATAACTCAACAATTTAATGAGCAAAAAAAGACAGTATATTTAATTTTATTTAATTTAATGAGAGCGAAAAGAGACAAGACACTAAAGACAAGAATTAAACAGTGATGTCCTCTCACAACCAAGAGCTTACTGTGCACACACTTACTCGCACTTGTTTTTCCTGAGAAACTAAAAAATTAATCACTCTTTTATCTTGAAATACAAAACCAGCTGGGAAGGAAGGTAGAAATATTTTTTTAAAACCGCACTTTTTTAAATATAGACAGCTACATTTGAAAAAATGCTGCCGTGACACTTGAAATTTTGAACAACAGGAACTATATTAATTTTGAACATCTCTTGATAATTATATATATATTTTTGAACAACAATTATTCCTGCAAGCTACAATTATTGAAAAGTAGAGTAATATAAAAGAAGACCATAAGGAACAAAGATAGTCATCTAAAGGCGTATTCTCTCCTGAAAGTTATTGGAACTTTCATAACGTGTTAGGAATTATTTGAACTTATCTAAACTAATCTGAACTTATTTGAGCTTATCTTGACTTATTAAACCTGAAAGTTATTGTTCAAAGGTCAAACTTGAACTTTAGAGAACCAGTTAGGGCAGTGCTGTTGGAGTAAACATAATACCAGGGCCAGGGAAATTTTAAGATTGATGACCATTAACTCATAGAAAAAGCTATACATAGCCCTAAGAGATAAGTATAAGAAGCCAAAAGAGGAAACTCACCTGTGATTGCACGGAGAGGGGGTTATAAACCATCATGTCCGTATTCCCCTCCACAAACAACACCCATCGCTAAAATAGGAACAAGAAGGAAATGGAAATATTCAAAAAACAGATGGATGCAAAATACAAGCTGTTTAATGAAGATAAAGTAACTAAACTACTAAATAAATAGTTTAAGACAAGCTGCCTACATTACCATTGTTCTTCGGTTCCTCTTTATCCATTTTTGCATCTACAATAACAACCAAAAGGATAAGCAATGAGAACACAAGATTGAATCTCTCAAGCAGGTAACTACCAAATCCCCAGCAAGCATGCAGAAGTATGACCACCATAGTCCAAAAATACCAAATCTTGGCCTAAGAGACTAGATGATATAGCTTACCAAAAAGCAAATCTACAATTAAGCTATCAAGGAAACCAATTCAACAAAATTGATAACAATCCCTTAGGTAAAAATCCTAAGGTAAAAATCCCTTAGCTACACTCAAACATAAATATAAAAGCCTATGAGAAGACAAAAGTGATAACAATCCCTTAGGTAAAAATCAATATCAAAAAGCACATCATTCTCTGCATTACATTCACAAGCAAGATCCAACATCAACAGATCCTAGGGTTATCATCGAAACAACATACATAACTGGTCTGTAAAATGGTGGTGTAATCATGATTAGCATGGTGAGCAAGTAGTCAGGAAACTCTAGAAACTATAGAAAGCTCAACAATATATGTAGAGAAAAGATACCTAAAAAAAGCCATTACACATACTTAACAAATGCAGATTACATTTATTGCAATGCATAAGCTAAAGTTAACTGCGAGACCTATATGAGAAAGCTATAAAAATTAAAATTGGTCCATGCACAGCCATAAATGCTTGGAAGTGACATTCATTAAACACTTTTTGAGATTGGATATCCAATTTTCGTTCATCCACATACTCTAAACTGAAGAAAACTGTCAATTTTGCTTACTCAAGACAGCCAAATCAACAAAAGGAAGTAAGAAATTAGCACTTACAAGGTAATGGACAAAATAACGCCACTCTTTTTTACGAGTCTCAATTTTTTGAACCTGACAACATCATATTATGCATCATTAGTGTAGGCAAGCAGAAAAATATATTCAGAAAACTTGCAAGTTCATACAAATACACTCACAATGACCACTAGTGTGGATACCACTTTTTGAACATCCGTGATTGGGTAGGGGGGGAATATCTTTGGTTCCAGGACATGACAAGGATTTTTGAGTAAACATCTCAGATTTTTGAGATAGATATTATTAGGGCAGAGCTACTAGCATAGTAGCTAAATACATGTCATAGCACTCTAAACCAGTTATCTGTCTACAGAGGATGGTAACTTCCCTTCAAACCCCAGGGATCAGTTGCCTTGCTAGACCTTAGGGCATCTGCATCTCCAACAATTCTTTCTGTCTCAGCTTAAGGCAAGTCTGCTTCAAGATTGCAGAAAAAAGCAAACTTGGCTAAATCAGCCACCTTACTTGGACTTAGTAGACGAAAATATGTCTCAGAGCATCAAAAGAAGAACAGCCAGTCAATTTATGGATGAGCTACAAGGATGGAGATGTGCGACACGAGTGTGCTTCTGGTTTGCTATTCATTAAACAAGCCTCCAAACATCTTTTGCAATAGATATATATGTCTTTATCACAATGTTATCAAGTGAGATCTTGTTGTATTTATTCAATGTGCATTTTCAAAATATGAAACTTTACAATTTTCACTAACATGTAACCAGAGATATTAATGGTCGAATGTGCGCATTGAAGTCGTGAAGAAGAAGTGTAAGCAATACAAAGAAAGGAAGTACAGAACATCTAGGCTAACAATCATAGTATCTACTATCTAGCCCACAAGCAGATTTCCTTTACTTGCTATTGTGGCATTGGCAAGTGAGATCATTATCTAGCTTGCCATTAGAGCTTCCTTAATGGACTTATTCGAAATTGAGCTCGAGCTCTTAATCGAAATTGAGTCTGTAAACCATATCATACCATCACCTAAATACAAATTTTTCACGAAAGAGTTAGTTGAACTATGTATGTGGACTAACCAATGACCTCTATAAACAGACACACTAATATACATCCAGTAACTTTTTTTTTTCAAAATGCACCTGAAGTAGATACACAATATAGTTGAGTTTTCTAATATAGTTACATATCCAAGAAGCAAAAGAGTTGAGTTTTCTAATCCACCAGCAAAAATCACCACTCTCATGTCAACAAGTGGAATACACAATACTATGAGCCAAGAAAATAGAACCGAAAGGACGAACTTGAAGCATAGAGCTGTACGTGTCATTATCAAAATCATTATTATCAAATACTTGTCAAAATCAATTTGCAACAGAAAAATATGTACCCAACGCAAAACCTAACATAACCCTTAATAATTCCCTTAATAATCCTAACACGATGTCGATATTAAGGTAAGAACCAAACCAAGTACTAACAGAAAATAATATGTTACATGAAAAAGAACATACAAGTCAATAACATAACGTTCCCATTCCCATTTTGGGTGTCCCAAAATATAGTTCCCATTTCCATATTTAGTTCCACATTTTTCCGTAATTTGTCTAGAAAAATCGTGTCCCATCATTGATTTGCTTCTTGAAATTTGTTCTTTCCTTTGTTTATTCAACCAAAATGTTACAATTAATGCTCTTTCACCAATTATTCTCCATTCTCTCTCCTAAAATCATCTTTTCCCATACAACATTTATTTAAATAAACAAAAAATCAATATTATCCTTCTTATATTCTACTTGCCTAAATTACCGTAAAAAGAGGGAAATGGGAACTATATTTTGGGACGAAGGGAGTAGTAGTCATGTATAACATTTCTCAATTACTTTATATTTGACTGGTATATTTTCTTGATTTCAGCAAAAAAAGCACTAAAAACATAATACTTGCCCTTCTCCACACAAATATATCCTATTTTATATTTTCAGATGCCCCCAACTAACATTCCTCAAAAATATTTATTTTACAATTTCGCTCAACTTTTTAATTATAATAATGCAGCATTGAACAACCATAAATAATGTGTTGATTGACTACTAAATATTGGGTTAATCATATTAATTTTTCCAACCCAACACATTACTTCTTGTTTCTTAATTCGTGCGTTCATTCAACGAGGAACTTCCATTTAAGATAAAGGAATTAAGTATATCGTAACTTCAAATGAAGCGACATATAAAAGGGATTTCAAGAAGTTGAAGCTCCTGCGCAAAATTTTTAAAATTGTTAATACCTGTTTCAGAATATGAGAGGCTGTCTCGATCAGATGCATTGAGAGTTTCGTTGAAAATAACTTGTTCATCGACAAATCGGAAAAGAAATCTGCAAAATTTCGAACCATGAAAATCAAAATTCAGTCGAACCATTATAAAGAACAACTTACCGAATTTCCGATCAGAAATCATACGAGAATATAAATATAGCAAGCAATCCAAAACGTCAATTGAAGGAGCGAATCAAGAAAAAATTCAAAATTAAGCAATCGAGATGAAATTAACGAAAAAGAGGTAAACCTAAATTATTAGAGCAATCGAGATGTACTATTGAATTTGACGCGGTTTACAACGGTCACCTCACCGTGAGTCTCTTATTTTTTTTTTTAACTTCGAGTTTTTTTTTTTACAATAGCTTAAGTGGAAGAATCTAAGTTATTGTCCAAGTGGGCTAGGGTTTCCAAAAAAAAAAACACTTGAATGGATGGAGTTTATAGGAATATGTTATATGGCTCTCTAAGAGGTGTGTGGGTTTAGAATGCGTTAAATCCATACTTAGTGTTTGGTTAGTAAAATTTTGATTTTAAAACCAATACCTTAAATCATAAGAAATGGGGTTTAGAAACCCATGAAAAGAGGTGGGTTTGGCTCATACCAACTTAGGTATCAAATTATTTAAGATAAAACATCTTGTTGTACAGAAATAACAAGTGTTCATCTTCTTCCCTGTGATACTGCCTGCCGAAGCCCTGAACTCCAGGTACTTCATTATTTTCTCTAGTTTCTTCTACTGCGATTTTTTTTTGTCTATTAGTTCTTAACCTGCTTATACTCCATTAGGATACATTAGGATATTGATAGTTGATTTGTAATTTGTATACTACATCTGAAAAGTCACAATCTCCAACTGTATTGATCAGGGATAGTGATGTTGCTTGTAGGAGTGAATTGTGAATGAATAGACACACATTTAGTGTACTCTGTGAGATGGTTAGGGATATTGGTGGATTACGAGGTACTTGAAATATGAGCTTAAAAGAGATAGTAGTTATGTTCTTGTATACATTGGCCCATCATAAAAAAAAACATGTCACTAGGAACGTATTTCCTTAGAAGTGGAGAAAGTGTTAGTAGACAATTCAATCTTTGTCTCATTGCCATTCTAAAGTTACATCATCTTTTATACAAAAAACCTATCCCAATACCAAAGGATTGCGAAAACAACACATGGAAAGATTTCAATGTACATTTTATAATAAAAAATATTTTTTAAATTTATTAATAAATAACATTGTTGGGCATCTAAGTATATGAACCTCTAAAAATTGTCACTTGTAGAATTGCTTAGGAGCCCTCTATGGTACATTTGTTAGAGTTCATGTAGCAAATGAGGAGAGGGACAATATCGAATAAGAAAAGCTAACCTTGCAATGAATGTCTTAGGTGTATGCACACCAAATATAGAATTTGTGTTTGTCTTGCCTGGTAGGGAAGGTTCTCCACATGATGGTCGTGTTCTACGAGATGCAATATCCAGACCCAATGGTTTAAAAGTGCCTCAAGGTAAAAATTATAAGAATAATATTATTATTTAACAGTGATCCCCTCTACCAAACAAAGCCTTAATGTCTTTTCACCAGATGTGAATCTCTATTATATAAGGGAAGAGGAGGGGGACACCAAAAATAGTAATTCTTTTTATACCCTTAAGTAATACAACACAACCATCTTTTATCATTATATCCTCAATCAACAAAATATTTACATCATTATTGATTTATTGGCTTTAAAAAAGCAGAAGAAAAATATACAATGAACTTTATAAATAATTTTTCGTATATATTATTACGCAATTGACCTTTTGTTTGTTTTGGCACGCATCGTGTGCATATAGGACTATGTATTTATAAATAAAGTATAATTTATGCTCATTTTTTAATTAGTTTACCTCTTGCTTTTTCATAGTCTCCAATTCTTTGACCATTAACAACTTTATTAATAATATTTATAAGAAATTGATAAGTTAAATCTACATATTGAAACGAATTTAATAAGATCCAACATGATAATACTTACGGTTGAAGTATAATCAAAGTTAATGAACTTGCTTAGAACCAAAGATGTCTTGGCCTAGTGGTTAAGATTGAAGTGATGTGAAAGATATGACACAAATTTAAATTTCTCCTCCTTTTCTTTATACTTTGAACTGTCTATGTGGCTCATGTATAAGGAGAAAATTAAATAATTGATCATAGTATGTGCTTATGTGGAGTGCCATTCCCTGCCTAATGAAGTTATAGTACCTCCACTCAGATATCACATGCAGTCCTCTATTGTCTTTACTCATTCATGAAAATAATTGTATGTTTTTAAAATTTTCATACATGAGAAATTCCAAAATGAAATTAAACGGTGCATTTCTAAATAGATAAAGGATTACTTCCTCTGTCTCATAATATAGTGCCTACTTTATTTTTGGTGGGTCAAATTTTAAAATCTTTGACCAAATATTTTCATTTGTATATAAAGAAAAATATATTCATGTGGGATCTTATTAGATTCGTCTCAATGTGTAGTTTCATAATATCAACTTTTTATATTTTTTATTATACGAAATTGAAGATATTAAAAGTCAAAATTACGTTTTGAAAACCGTATTATAAAAAAATAAGCACTATATTATGAGACGGAGGAAGTAGAAAATT
This sequence comes from Beta vulgaris subsp. vulgaris, assembly GCF_026745355.1. NCBI lineage: Eukaryota > Viridiplantae > Streptophyta > Magnoliopsida > Caryophyllales > Amaranthaceae > Beta > Beta vulgaris. The sequence goes on along the minus strand of NC_079205.1, from coordinate 58,415,593 downwards.
ATATATGCTCCTAAGTCTTGATATGAGCAATCATTCAAGTCCCTTGATCGAAAAAGTTGGACAATGCTGGAGGCCATGTGACGAAGGGCTACTGCCCCATTATTTGTGGGACACCAACGAAATTACCCTTCTACCCCTTTCCTCTTAAATTATTATGTGCACAATTGTAATAATTGTAGGACTATAGTAACTATATGTTTTTTGGCATTAAACTTTATGAAATCTTTGTGATATGTCATTGTAATTGTACCCATGTTTTGAGAATCAAGCTTGTGAAGAATTAGTTGCCCCACATGGGATTATGCTAAGCCACCTTCGTGCTTTCATCATTTATAGGATGATTAATTAGGGTTGTCTAATATATGCTATATTATCAATTTCAGATTCGCCTCTTTTTACAATTTATATTTCTTTGATTTGTCCTTTTATCCATCCAATTAAACCATGTAAATTATTGTTTATTAGTCATTAATATGTTATAACTTATAATCTTTTTTTGTGGGTGGGTGACTGGGTGGCAACCAAATTGTGGAAATCATGTAACTTTCCTTAACACGATCCTTTTCATCAAAATAAGTTTATCCTTAGATACATAGTCTTCTAATGAGAAACTCTTTATTTTAACTAATTTACGCAAATAGGAAAAATTATTATATTTTCATATTACGAAACTTTAAGGAAAGTTGAGGGATTTAAGTTTTCTATCAACTTCTTAGAATATTCCATATTTCTTAGCAAAATTATATATGTTTGTAGCTTTTTTCCGAAAAAATTCCCCGAAAATATAGGATGTAGTAGTGTACAAGCTTTTATATATCACGATCATGAATTAGAACCTCATCTTACCAAGTTTGTCAACTAACATGACAAAATTTTGTATCTTAGACATTGTTTTTTCTTTCCTTTTTAACTTGAAGGGAGATAGAAAGCATAGTGATGCAAACAAAATCCAATTATAGACTAGTTTAAGGTGTTATGTGTAATCAATATATGATTTTGTCACGTATTATACATTGGGTTAAATGTTTGAGGTTAGATTCTACACTAATTAATGGTGAAATTACTAGACTACCTTAATTGGAAGCCAAACTTTACCTAATCAAGTTCATCACTCTTAACAAGCTCTTAAACTCATTGTTACAAAAATACTCCTAAATAATGAGTTCAACAAGTACATCTACGTCCTAAATATATGACTTCTAATATTAGACCTATGTACACGTATGATCTATTTTATTTATTTAGAAAGTATGATTTCTAACTTGAGGGTCTGTTCTCCCAACTTATTTTTAGTTCAATTCAGTTTAGTTCAGTTTAATTTAGCTCTGGACAATACTTTTACTCTCTCATATCACTGTTTATTCCAGTTCAGTTTAATTAAATTCAGTTCAATTCAGTTCAGTTCAATTCAGTTCAGCTATTTTATACCGAAGAGAACAGGTCTAAGTGTAGAAGGGTCATTTGCATGCTGCACAATACTTCTTTCTCTTATTTTCTTGAAATAAATCTTGCTAGAACCAAATATCATTTTTTTTAATCATACTCGAGAAAGTATCTTTACCTAATTAAAACTTATCTACCTAATTGACGCTCATTAGATAAGATTATCATGTACTTTTTTTTAGTTTTTTTGAAAGGAATATGCATTATTATCATTTATTAATTGATTTGAATTTCAATTGTGTACATCTTAGAATTCATAAAACTGACAAAATTAAAAAATTGATGTTTTTTTCTTTGTGTTTTTATCACTTCTATAAGAGAAAGAATAAAGATTGGTGTCGGCTGTTGATGGGCACCTTTTTGCCACCTTCTGAAGTGCAAAGATTCTTCATTTAGCATGCAAGTTTCTATCTAGGAAAAATTAAGGTCAAACGACAAATTTGTGAATAAGTAGTAAAAAATAAATCCCTACTTTTTTTGATTTGTAAATCAAATATTACAAAAAGGCCATATCATATGCATTGCGATATTGCATAAATATGCTCATATAAAACTTTATACAGTGGGGTTATCTAATGTGTGGGACTCATAGTATCATATATTATATATCAAACATCAAAATCCTATTAAAAATGACATTTCCTTTATAAATCAACATGAAAATGATATTTTTGTCCATTTCAATTATCAAGACCTAGGACGAAAATTAACATCATACTTGGATGACATGGGTGTGTAAATTGTGAGCTAGCTAAACGAGTGAGTAACAAATGCATGAATGCATATTTCATTAATTTATAAAGCAAGGTTATTATAAAGAGGGGTTAATTTTAAACTCTAGGATAAAGATAATGAGTGTATGATAGGTGCCGATCATTATAAATAGGTATGTCGTTGTAACTTTATACGTGATCTTCATGCAAATGTGACATTTAAAGTAGGGCTGATTAACATATCAGGTCGAGTCGTATTCGGATTCAAATTAATAATAAACGGGTTGAATATGTCCCAACTCAAACCGAACCCGTTTATTAAACTAGTTGAAAAACTCAACTTTGATCCGACCTGTTCAATGAATGGGTTGCCCATATAACCCGTTTAACCCATTTACATATTTATTACTATTAAATTTTTATTAAAATTTATTAGTTTTCAACAATAAATTCACACAAAAGTATGCATGATTAAATTTTATTTTCAGTATTTGTATTCTACAATTAGTATTTTTAAAATTTCCACCAACTTTAACACAATTTTTTAGGAAATTTATATTAATGAGTTAAACAGGTCAAAACAAGTTAATTTTGGGTTGAAAATGTCAACCTTAACCTAACCCATTATTGTGTCAACTCATTTACTTAAATGGGTCAAAAATCTCAATCCAAACCCGCTTATTTCAGGTTCGGGTTCGGTAAACGGATTGGGTCAATTTTTCACAATCCTAATTTAAAGTGATATGAAAAAAGTTTTCTGTTTAATTTATTATTTCAAGAGAATCAAAAATTCAAATAAATTCAAATAAACTTAGATAAGGTTAGACAAATTTCATCGAGTTAGACAATTGAGCTCCAACAAGTTAATTAAAGTCAATTAAGTTGAACATAGCTGAAGTGGAGTGGTAATAAATATCTTATAGTATATACATGTATTATAGAGTTTGCATGATAACAAATTAAATCTACTTTATATTCATTTGCACCAATTGCTTTAGTTACCTTCATAAAATCCTGAAAAACTATTGACAATTAACTTTCATCAATTTTATTATTCTTAACTGTAGTCTAAATTTGTATAAAGAGGAAACGATATATTTGAGGAGATGTAGAAGAAAAAATAAAATTCGCTTTATTGAAAATTAATTCACCTATAACTAAGAAATTTTCACTTGGCTCATCCATGCACATTCAAATATATTTTCTTAAATTACCTATAATCTCATAATTTTTGTAGACTTTTTTTGTCATGAGAAATAATTCAATGGCAAAATGTCCTGATCCCAAAAAAAATAAAAAACTAGAGGTAGTACTGTATTATATTGTCTGATTGCAAAGTACACGTAAAATAATGCAAGTTTGTATTAAGAACTATTATTAGTTTACTTAAGAAAAACATATTACTCCCTCCGTTTCATTTTAATTTACACACTTACACTTTTCACGTATGTCAATGTTAAACTATAAGGACATATATCTTTAATTTTGTATTTGTAAAAATTATAAAAAATACATATTAATAAAATACATGTTACGATGAATCTAACAAGATTCCACATGACTATATTTTCATCTGTGCATAAATCACATATGATTGTCAAAGTGAAATTTGTGAATAGTATAAATATCAAAGTGTGTAGATTAAAATGAAACGGAGAAAGTATTAGTTAATTAGAAAACTTAACATTTCTCTAACCAATGATCTTCTTCTCATTTGCGCAGCAACTATCAACTTATCAAGTACAAGAATTACAGCTTTTAGAAGAAAAGATGGCATAAAAAACAGAAAAAAAAAATTAATCACCAAAAAGTTAAAATTTTATAATTTTTCTAATACTGGTAATTAGCTAGAGTAAATTAAAATATTGATAAAAAGCATAATTAATACTAGTAATTAACAAAATTAATTGAGTTGACTATAATCCTAATCATACAAACCTGAAGATGTCAGTAAATCACCTCAAAAACACATTCTCTCATGTTTTAATGTCGGGATATAATTCACTTAACTCCAATATACTTTTACACTTAGCTGTTTTTTAGATTCCCAAGAACTCACGAATTCCACTTTAAACTAATCAACCCACTAATTAATTATTTTTACTCACTAATCCAATCATTTTAATCTCATCTTTTTTCCCTCTCATATAGAATAGAACCTGCCACTTTCTTCCATCTCTGATCACAACTTCCAAAAACACCTTCATTTTATCCATCCACCCACAAAAAATAGGGAAAAACACACAAAGTAGATGTCTTCTTAACAAGCAAAAATAAGGGAAAGAAAGATTGAGTGGAAAAAAAAATGAAGAACAACATGCAAGTTTTGATCTTTTTATGTTGTTGTTGTTTTGGTGTTTCTGTTGTTTTAGCAATTTCAACAACACCTAATAATGAGTTGTCAACTTTGTTGTCAATCAAAAACTCCTTCATTGATCCCTTAAACCAACTCAAAGATTGGAGCAACAACACAAAAAACCCTGTTTCACATTGTGAATGGAAGGGTGTTTGGTGCAACTCTCAAGGTTTTGTTGAGAAACTTGATCTTTCCAACATGAATTTAAGTGGGGAAATCCCAGATACAATACAAGATTTTAGAAACTTAACCACACTTAATCTTTGTTGCAATGTATTTACATCATCATTGCCTAAATCTTTCTCTAAACTTACCTCATTAGTAAGCCTTGATCTTAGTCAAAATGACTTCATTGGTAAATTTCCTACTGGTTTAAGTGAAGCCAAAGGACTTGTTTCCCTTAATGCATCTAGCAACAACTTTGTGGGTAACTTACCTGAGGATCTTGGCTTCTGTTACGCCCTCGAAATGCTAGATTTTCGAGGAAGTTTCTTTGAAGGATTGATTCCTAAGTCCTTTCAAAGCCTTCAAAAATTGAAGTTTTTAGGCTTGTCAGGAAATAATCTTACAGGTGAACTTCCACCTGAACTTGGTAATCTGTCTTCTTTAGAGACTATGATTCTTGGTTATAATGAGTTTCATGGGTCTATACCTTCAGAATTTGGGAACTTGAGTAACCTTCAGTACTTGGACTTAGCTGTTGGAAGCTTAAGTGGGAAAATTCCTGCACAACTTGGGAAGTTACAGAAGCTTAACACAGTTTATCTGTACAAGAATGAATTTGAAGGGGAAATACCTTGGGAATTGGGAAATATTTCGTCGTTGCAGTATTTGGATCTTTCAGATAATCAAATTTCAGGAAAAATTCCAAAGAGTTTGGGGAATTTGAAGAATCTGCAGCTTCTGAATTTGATGTGCAATGATCTGAGAGGTGAAGTACCAAGTGAGATTGGTGAGTTAACCAACTTACAAGTTCTTGCACTGTGGAAAAATTCTCTGACAGGTTCTTTGCCTGTGAATTTAGGAAAAAATTCTCCTTTACAATGGCTTGATGTTTCATCCAATACTTTATCAGGTGAAATTCCTGCAAGTTTATGTGATTCTATGAATCTTACCAAACTTATACTCTTCAACAATTCTTTCTCTGGTCCCATACCTTTAAGCCTCTCAAAATGTGTTTCCTTAGTCAGAGTTAGAATACAGAACAACCTGTTTTCTGGGAGTATTCCTGCTGGTTTAGGTACCTTACCTAAACTTGAGAGGTTAGAATTAGGTAAAAATAATCTGACCGGAGCAATCCCGGATGATCTTTCACTCTCTTCCTCACTTTCATTCATCGATGTTTCATACAATAATCTTGATTCATCACTCCCTTCTGGGATTCTTTCCATGCCAAACTTACAGAATTTCATGGCTTCTAAAAACAACTTAGATGGCCATATTCCTAACCAATTACAAGATTGCCCTTCTCTCAATGTCCTTGATCTTTCTTACAACCATATTTCTGGTGAGATCCCAAAGAGTATCGCGTCATGCCAAAAACTAGTCATGTTGAACCTTAAGGAAAACCAACTCTCAGGTGAAATTCCTCCCTCAGTTGCAAAAATGCCCACCTTATCAAAACTTGACCTTTCCAACAACTCTTTAACCGGTCAAATACCAGAAAACTTTGGAAGCTCACCTGCTTTAGAAACGTTCAATTTGTCCTACAATAAGCTTGAAGGTCCTGTGCCCATAAATGGCATGTTTGCTACTATTAACCCGGATGAACTCACAGGCAATCCTGGACTTTGTGGAGGCATACTTCCACCATGTTCTGGCAGCAGAAATGGAAGATACTCAGCTCATTCAACTATACACAAGCACATTAATCGTATAATAATCGGCTTTGTGTGTGGATTATCAGCTATTCTAGGTATCGGGCTAGCTTTTTTTGCAGGAAGAATGGTGTATAGAAGATGGTACTTGTATAGTAGTAGAGTAGAAGAATGGTTCACTAGAAACAACAAAGAATGGCCTTGGAGACTTGTAGCATTCCAAAGGCTGAATTTCACTTCCCCTGAAATCTTAGAATGCTTGAAAGAATCAAATGTGATCGGAATGGGTGGGACCGGGATAGTTTACAAGGCTGAAATCCAACGACCACACTCGATTATAGCAGTGAAGAAGCTATGGAGATCAACGGGTGATGTCGAAGCAGGGGAGAGCTTATTAGCTGAGGTTGAACTTCTAGGAAGGTTAAGGCATAGGAATATAGTAAGGTTGATAGGATACTTGCATAATGAAAATGATGTGATGATGGTTTCTGAGTATATGCCTAATGGAAATCTAGGAACAGCATTGCATGGTAGTAAACAATGTCGGAAGAACAATATGTTAGTGGATTGGGTGTCTAGGTATAACATAGCATTAGGTGTAGCTCACGGCTTATCCTACCTTCACCATGATTGTCATCCTTCAGTGATTCATCGCGATGTGAAGTCTAACAACATTTTGCTGGATGAAAATTTTGAGGCTCGAATTGCTGATTTTGGGTTGGCAAAGATGATGCTTCATAAGAATGAGACAATCTCCATGGTTGCAGGATCTTATGGATACATAGCACCTGGTGAGTTTTTACAGTTGACATTTATTTTATTTCCTATTTCTTATTGCTTTCTGCTATACAGCAAGTATTACTTAGACTACTATGATCAAGAGATTCCAACATCAGTCTATTATAAATGAGAACAATTTCATACTCATTTTTTCTCTCGAGTTAACTAGAAACTATCTGAATTCTTGTGTCACAGAATATGGTTACAGCTTAAAGGTGGATGAGAAAAGCGACATCTACAGCTATGGAGTTGTACTCCTAGAGCTCTTGACTGGGAAGAAGCCTTTAGACCCTTCTTATGGAGACTCAACTGACTTAGTTGAGTGGGTGAGAGTAAAGATTAAGAATAAAGGAGGATTAGAAGAAGTACTTGATCCTGAAGTTGCAGGTCAATGCAAGTACATTCAGGAAGAGATGCTACTTGTTCTGAGAATTGCTCTTCTTTGCACTGCTAAATTGCCTAAAGAGCGGCCTTCCATGAGAGACATCATATCGATGCTGAAAGAAGCGAAGCCTCGAAGAAAAAGCATCTGCAACAATAATGGATATAACCCAAACATGGAGAAACCAGTCTTTAGCACATCCCCAGTTCCAGGCCTCTTGTAGAAAAACCCAGCATTTTACTTGTAATTTTTCCTTCTCTCTTTCTTTTTTTCTTTTTAATTATCTGGGTGTAGATACCTACTTTTTTTCTTCTGCTTCAATTCATTTTTTTCTTTAATTAAAACTTTTGAGTACAGATACATAGTTCAAATATGACTAGGGCTGGAGTTTGTAGTCTTTTTACAAGGTTAAATTTATGTACATTGATATCTAATTTATCAAATATGACTCCAATTTGAATCCATTTAGAGAATAGCAGTTCAAAGAGGCCACGACAAGATAATCAAGTGAGCTCGATGCTAGAACTCCCACCTCCATGAGGACTGTTGGCGGGTTCGATTCTCATGACACGCCGAGTTGGGATATCATAGTGTTTTTCTTCTAGTTCCAGTTTTCTAGTCTAGATTGAAGGTTCCTTGTGGATTCGAGATTCATTTACTTCTCCACCTTAAGGGTGGTGCTCTCTCTTTCCAATTAATAACAACTCTGAGCTGATTAGAAAGTTCTGAAAATAGCTAGAATTATATAAGAAGATCACGTATCTTTGACGGCATCTTACCTTTCTGCTTTCAAGATCAAAAAATTTCATAGTGTATGAGGCTGAATTGCTTACAAAATTCTGAGCTCAACTTAACTTGGGCCAATTTTTGTACACGATGATTGGGAGAAAAAAACAAAGAAAAACTGACACTATTGATTTTGAAGCTATGTATATGTACAATGATCTCTGACGCGTAGCAAATTATGCTGTATAAATTAATGCACTGAGAAGTCCAGCAATTTTCACTCACTCCCCATTTGAAGCATCATCCTCTGATGAAAGAGAGACTTTTAGCTGTGTCGCGAAGTAGTCAACTGCAACACTGACAACAGTCTCCTAAGTTGCTGCACCTAGAAGAGCAGTTTCTGATGCACTGCCATCATCATCTAGATACCTGACAGACAAGGGCTGCACAAACAGAGGCACCTACTTGTCAGTTCTAAGAATAAATAGTCCAACATGATAAAATCTTCCACAGTTGTATGAATATTACCTCATGATCATAAACCCTCAACAGGGAAAAAGGCTCTTTCTCTCGAATTACGCCATTGCTTTCAATAATTCTGTCCAAATCCTGTACAGGGGAATGGAGAATTAGGATACGTCCTCTAATATCCGCTCATCTGAACTTTGTTAGCCCTAAACCAAACGTATATGAACTTATTGGCCCTAAACTTCTCTCAACTTATTAACCTTTAACCTAACTAATCTGAATTATGGTAATTGTAAGTTGAAAGCCGGTATTCCTTATTGGCCCTTATCTGAACTTATACGCCTTGAACTTATCTCAAACTTAACTTCATCTCAACTTGTTTATTGTGAAAATAAGATGAGGAGCCAATAGCCATAGAGAACTAAACTATAAACGAAACTCGGCTAAATCGTCTAGAAAGATAGTCAAGAGGCATTTCTTTTATAAAAAAAGAAAAGAAAAGATGCCAAAGGGGTAGCGAAAGATGTAGCCATATTCAAAACTAGTCTAGCTCAATTAGCTAAATACATCTCAATCCAGTACAGGGACTTCAAAATGTGCATTGGAATGTGTACACACTATGAGCAAGAACATTTGCAGTAGAGATACCATATGCACTATTGTTATTCTCTTGGGTTTCCTCTTTTCCATGAGTGGGAACAGGACGGAGGAAAGAAAACAAACAAGAGCCCTGAAAAGAAGTTACCATTCAACAGCAAAACAACTCATACCTTTCCTGTCAAAATTTCAAACTCAAGCAATTCATCAACAATCTTTTCCAGTGCCAATTGATTTTTCTGCAGCATATCTTTAGCTTTATCATATGCCAAATAGTACATCTGCCAATGCAAGGAAAGGTTAACAATTTCTGAATCATGGGTGCTGCCCCAGCAAATCCAAGAAGACCTTATCAGAAGAGCCCAAGAAACTTGAACCTTTATGGTTAACATACCTTCTCAACTTTAGCAGCCATTTCGTATTCGTACTTGTTTCCCATGCTTAAAGCGGTATCCTATTGAAGGTTTAGAATAGTGCACAAATTAGATCGTAACGAAAAGCAGAGGTACGAATAGATACTAGCATTGTACAGAACTCAAAGAAATACCAGTTTATATGAAATTAACTTATACAAAGGATAATGCCATCATGATGAGACGGGCGAAATATCACTACTGTAATATTGTACTCCCTCGCAATCCTTTACTAATGTGAACCTTGTTGAACCCCAAATAAATAATTCTTATGTTACCCATTCTAAGAGATGCTGCAGTTGCACCCTAACATTATATGAGGGTCATACAAGGATCAATTCATTAAAATTAAAAGAGAGATACTATCTCCCCCCCATACTGAGTGCGCAAACAAAATTCAGACTCTACTTATTGACAAGCACATTACTTTAGATTCTTCAATCTATATTTAATTTGCAGTGAATGCTGAACACCCAAAAGCACCTCAATATCTTTAATCACCGTGTCGGACAAACAAAAATCTAAAAGAAGAGGAAAGGTGGGGAAAGTTACGCATACTTCCACAAACGGATACGAGCTCATAATTTAATAAGTATTTCTACAAATCTAATTACATGGCATTTTAGCCAAACAAATTAGTTTCAAAATATAAGTTATTCAACAATAGCAATGGATTATTAAATGCTACTTCATAAATGAAGGTAAGATGATAGGTTATTTTTATATTATCAATATACTATTTCATGTCAATTCCTATTACTGATGCAAATTTAACTAACTTTAACTAAAATCTAATCAGCACAAAAGTGGTCAACATGCTCTAATCTTAGAAACAGTGGGCGTAGCAAACAAGATGACGTGAAAAAATTCAACGTACAACTTTAATGTGAAAGGCCCTTGCAGAAGTCATGCGGAGTTTCAGATACTTTTACGAGTCCTCAGTCCTCACAACCATGTCTAGCTATCTCCCTATAATTTTTCTAATCCTGGAGTTAGAGTTTGCACTGTACTTCCAGAATTGAGAGTTTTTTTAATGCTTTGTGGGCCTCTAAACCATGCTTGATGGTACTTCCTCCATGTGGAGCCTGTGCTCACAGAGTTCAGTGTTCACTAGTTCAAATCATTAACTTGTACATAAGCTTCTTTGCAGCATATCTAACATTAATCGACTTCAGCTTCACATCCAGTTGTCCCATACTACCATTCATTAGCACTGAGTGAGGATTCAATCATTGTATCAGGCTCTTGCATTAATCAAAATCACTTTTTTCAAAGTGTCGCCCAATCAAAAATCCAGCCTGCCACCAGACTCCATCCATTTCGGGCCTTTTAAATCTGTGTTAGGCTCGCACCCCAAGTTTTGATCTGTGTTAGGCTCGCACCCTTGCCGCCTGTAGGCAATAGCACAGTTGTTTATGCATGTAGATACAGTCGACAACTATCCGATTCTAATTCTATCTCTGTTGCAGAGTTAACTTCCCCATTGACTTTCAGCGGTCTCCAAGGACGAGCTTTTATCATAATTAGCCTCTTACCATATACTAGGATAGTAGTTACAAATAATTGTCGAGAAATTATTTTGGAAAATAAATTTAATAGTATCATCTCTACTACTTTTAACAATTTAGTGGTCAAAGATATCAAATTTTGACTGAAAAATCATACGGGAAGTTGAATTTGAAACATGTCAAACAGGAACGCAGAGTGCAATTGGATCTCTCAAGTGAAGGTCTAATAGCTGTTCTTGCTCCTAGTTTCACCCTGAAGATATATGGCTCATACAAGCACCAGTCAAATTTTCTTCTTTTCTTTTTTAGGCTCTACCAGAAAATTTGACTTATAAACAGAGATAAGAGATTGAGGTTTAGGAAAATACCGCATCTCCATGGTGGTAAACTGTAGGACTGTTGTCAGGTCCCCATCCATACTGGATAACCATTCTAGTAGCTATCTGCAGTGCAATATATAACCAAGTTTCAAATTAAAGCGTCAAGGTTCAATTAATTTTTAGGTCATGTAAAAATGAAATATGTGAAACTTGTAAAAAAGAGAAGAAGCAGAAGCGCAACATGTGAAAAACCAACATGATACCTACCTCCTGTGCCTGCTTCAGTTCTGAAGCAGACAGCATATTTTCATCCCCAAACGGAAGTAGCAATTGTGACGCAACATGTGATCCAAAGCAAAAGACAAGCTTTTTCTCCAGATATGATAGAGTTTCTACATTTTCGTTCATAGAGCCTCCATTTTTAGATTTAGTGATTTTGGTACATCCAATTCCCTGCAAAAGATCATGAGACTTGCTGCTTGTCAAGATTACTTTGACCAGTTTAACCGGACAAGTGACTGGCCAGCCCAATGCTAATATTGTTATCAGTAAGAAGCAAAAGCACAAAATGTGAAAGCAAAACGAAGACCATAAACATGGAAAAACTAAAACATAAACCTAGCAGTTAATCTAACTAGTAGATACGTCATAAAGAGCTGTCTTCCCGATCTTGGGCATGAAGAAGGGAAAAGAATATACGACCATCATAATTATCACAATTCTCACATGATCAGACCCTTTCATGGAGAAGGGAAAAGAACTGCCAATTATCAACCATTACCCCCACATGGTCATATCAATGCCGTATTGCCCTTCTCTATTTTTACTCCAAGTAGGATTATTAACTCCAATGGCACATAGCACAAGCAAGAAAAATCTAAGAGAGTGAGAGAGAAGAAAGAACCAGAGAGGGATAGGCCGATAGGGTAAAGAATAATATCATCAAAATGGCAGTACAAAGACTCACAGCCAAAAAATAAAAAGGTACAATATCTCTTATTTTTTACGAAAATTAGAAAATCTCTTCTTTCTCAGAACATTTCATATCTAACATCGGCAATAGTCTACAGTAAAGAAAAGAGGGCTGCTCCACTTCAAACTCAATGCTTAGATAAGATAATAAATAAATCTTAATCATTTGTCAAATGCATGCAATTGTGGTAGGACAATGGACTAGAATGAGTAAAACTTTGAAAGCAAACACAATTGTATGAATAGCAAGACAGCTTCATCCCAGCAAATAGTCACGAGAATACAAGACAAGTGCTTGCACTATCAGCAACGTGTGGCAAAATGTTCCAATTACAGAGCCGTCAAAGCTTGAACTATCACCATTGCTTAAATACATTCTTTGACAGATTACCATTTGGCAAGCTTTCTGATATTAGATGAGAAAACTAAGTAAGCAACACAAAAAAGATGGTTGAAGGTAACTAACCTCCCACGCACGGGGCTCAAGCCATATATTATCAACATCATCAAAGTTCGGCAAAAGAAGCGCAATGAGACCACGACCAGCAGCCCATACAGCATGCGGAAACTTTGTCTCCCTTGTCCACTGTCAAAAGAAAATGTAAGGCTTATCAAATATCTAAGGGAGATAGGCAGGATCAGAAAGCAAATAAAGTCAGCAAACAATAAGACCATTTCAGTGCCAATAGATACCAAAGTGAACTATCAAAACTTGGCAGAAGTGTATAAATGGCAAAAAATCTAAAAAAAAATGGGGAAGAAAAACTTACATCAATTGGAGGAGTATACATTTCAATTCCATTGCTAATCTGACCATATGGTTCCATTTGATTAACGACATTCTGCATATCTGCTCTTGTCAATGCCAGTCCCAAATGGTTCACGACCACACTGCTTATCTTTCTTGCAGCTTTTGTTTTCCTCAGCCAGTTAGGGATAAAAACACCGAAAGTCTACATGTAAAAATAGGACATAAATCATATAATTAACAGTGAGTGATTAGTGAAGTAGGTCTGTATCTGTCATCTCGTGTTAGCAATTCATTCCAGATAAAGGTAGTGTGATCTCATGACTTCATTTTTACAAACTAGTAGCAAAAACCACCCATAGATAATGTAAAATTATCTACATGTTGATTCGTTTTAGATTTTGGCATCCACAATCAAACATAGTTTTTCATCCAAAAATATGATCCCACTCAAGTGGCTTGAGAACGTTCTAACAGCCACAAGTTTTTAATGATCTGTAGTGGACTAGTCTAGGGGGGTAGGTGTACTTTTGGTAATACACACTAGATATAATGTTAGCTTGGGGAGGAAGGCAGCTAGTGAGAGGAGATAGTACGCAAGTCTACTATAAATAGAGGATTTAGGGAGAGAAGAAATCAAAGAAGTATTGAGAAGTTATTTAGCTTGCTTAGTTAACTTTGGGAGAGTGTCAACTGTCAAGTTTCTCGAATACTGGACAATTATCTTTCCCAGCGAATCTTTGATACTTTTGACGCTTTCTTAGACTAGTTTCTGCATCTGATATCTTCTTGACATTACTGTCCATTGGCAGCTTCAAAGGCTTGCAGTCCTTAAGCTTGTCTTCTTCCAGCAAATCCAGAACATCTTAACTTTGTGAAAGAAAAAGACCAGCATCATTTCTATCCACTTCTACGCCTAGAAAAGACCTTAGCTCAGTCATGTCCTTCATGTGAAAATGAGTTTACATTTCTGTGTTTCTCACTCGATAATATAAAACATCATGTTCATCCTTTAAATCTATCTGCTTAGATTTCCAGTTCATTGCATGATCAGATTGCACTGTGACATAACAATATCCACCAGTGAGCCACTATGGCGTCCAAGTAAGCTTCAGTAAATAATTTCACACTTCCTAGTTTGTGATCAATGCCACAACATTCTGCCAGCTGTGTTCTGGCAGAAGCAAATAGAGTATACTCTAGGCAATGAGATTACAAAGAGGCAACACCCAAATCTTTCAATAAGGAGATACAAAAGACCATTCTAAGGGACTGTACACGAAGACAAGGCATACCAAAAAATTATTGGAGTGAGGTCAGGTGACAGGGCAGATTGGCAGCAGTTGGCATAGCTGAAGACATGATCCTTTATACAACGTTATTGCACTCCAGGAACCATAAAGCTGAAACTGAGAGCGCTTTTAGCCTTTCTAGCCTAAGAAATTAGGCATGAAAAAAGACATGACCAACCTAAGCTAATCTAATCTCGATTTGAACAGAAAAAATCAAATTTCTCCCCTATCATTCCCCATCCTTTTTATGTTCACCCTAGATTCTTATATGTCTTCCTCCATCTTAGTAGCTGTTACCACTTCCTCTCCCAAATTTATACATTTTTCACTACCACTTCTACTACTGTTATTACTTCTAGACTTGTTATTACTATCAATGCTATTGCTGTTACAAATATTCTAACTGTAAATCTACTTTCACTATGTAAACAAAAAAGGGGAAAATTTTACTCTCCTATTCCTACTTTAACCTCTTTTTTTCCCCTTTTAAATAGGGGGAGGGGCCAAGGAGAGAGGGTTCAACAATAGGAATCAGCATCCGTATAGCTAAAAACAAGTAGGAGCCTTTTTCAACCTTTCTAGCCTAAGAATTTGAACATCGGATTTCGCCACTACATTCCCCCTACTCATTGTATGTCTACTCTAGATTCTTGTATCATTGTATGTCTTCCTTCTTCATTTTAAAGTAGCTGTTACCAAGACTTCTCCATATTTTACATTTATCACTACTACTTCTACTGATGTTTGACAATCTTTCTTTTTATTATTGTTACTTTAAGCATTGTTAGTATCGTCAACGCTATTGCTATCACAATTATTCTTACTGTAAATCTACTTTCACTAAGTTCGTATAAAGGGTAGAAAAGGTCAATTTCCTAGTCCTGCTTTTTATATTATTTTTTAAGGAAAATTGTAACCATAAATACCAAGTATTGGATGTCTCTCCATCCTCATCTCAAGTTTGTTTTATTTATGAATAATTCGATGTTGATACTCTTCCAATATTGGTCCCTCATAACTTGTTACCTATTTCACGGGTTATCTTTTGCTATTTTTTTGGTCCAATTCCTATCTTTTCTCCATCCTCTCTCCTTTCCACCCATTAGACTGTCATGGTTAATTAGAGCATTTTGAGTGAATATTTTTTAACTGCTAAATTGATCAGTTTTTATTTGGGCTCAATATGGGAAGGGTGTCATCAAACTTGCGATTATCCAAAAATAAATCAAACTTGGGATTAATATGGAGAAACACCCTAAACTCGAGATTTATTGTGACAATTTTCCTACTTATTATATTTTTTTAAAAATATAGGGGTTTCCTGCAAGTCTTATCAAACTAGTTGCCTTACTAGTTTGAATACTGAACCCTAGACCACATTCAAGGTGGGAACTATACTAGATTGTTATTATCATTGTTACATTCTTTCCGGCTAATTTTAGAGTAACAAAGTTTAAATAGTTATAACAAGGTCCTAATCTTGGCAAAAGATTCTCTACACTCCACATCCCATAGGAAAACAGTCACAGGGTTTATGCCGCAATTTTCAGTTGGGAATCAGAGTTGAGCATGAAGGGACCAAGATCCTGCTAGTTAAAAGAATCATAACTACTTCTATTTCCACTAGTGAGCAAAACCAGAGTTACTATTCTTTTTAAGATGCCATCATTTGGATTTGGTGGCTCTTTCAACATAGTGTTGACCTACTTCAGTATATCACTTCTTTTACTAAATAAAAGGGGGACAGGAGGATGCTTTAAAGTTAAATTGTAACTAACTTCACTCTACTAGTTCACTAAGGTCTTCAACATCCACAGATCCATCAGGCCCTTTCTCTATACACTAATAATTTAATAATTATATGTTCTGTTCTTACACCAAAATTATCCCCAGGGTTAGCAGTTGCATAATAGAAATAATTTCAATAAAGGTCCTCCTTCACAAAGAGTTGATGGCTTCGCAAATTAGCATCATTTTTCAATTCCTCATGGCTCATCAATACAAGCTCACAATTCACATCAAGTGGACATACATAGATCATACCCGGCATCATTCAGCTTTTTAACTACCAAGGCAAGCACGTCTAATTCAGTAAAGCAGCAATAGACATAAAAAGGCACTTGACAAACTAGTAAACTTGGACACTGACCGCAAACCAGCTACAGTAGCTCATCAGCTCATCTTTGTCAAGAAACTTGCTTCTGAAAGCACTACCTTCCAAAGCCATGGGGACAAGTTTCAGCTCACTAGGGCGTAGAAGAGCTGTTTTCTCAGCCACCTACACGCAAGGCAGTTAGAATCCCATATAACAGTTCCAAAGTTGACATATAAACCATAAAAAGGAATTAGAAACATGATCAATGCAAGTACATAGTCCAAACCAAGAACCATAAATCAGGAGCCATTTGGTTCACAAACAAAGAAAGGAAAGGAATCAAGAAAGGTAATAAGGAAACAAGGAAGGGAAAATCACGACATGTTTGGTTCACTTTTAATATAAAAGGGAAACAACCCCACCCACCAAACTCTTTATCTCCTTTATTCACAAACACCACGCATCATTTTCTACTCTCCTTCACAGACCCGCATCTCCATCTTCTCTCCTCCAACAAGCCACCATCTTCATGTTCTTTCCTATTATGCTCTTTCACCAACCATTAACAATAGTCGAATTTATTTGAGTAATTGAGATAATTGAGGTAATTGCACTATTAAAGCTTTAAATTAGAAGCTTTGCTGCTTGATTTTGACCATTGAGTCCATAATTATGGTTCCCCAGATCTATTTACCAGATCGAAATATTTACAAGGTATGCTTCCCAACTTTTCCTTGAATTTGTTCTCTCTTATGTTTTCTCGCCGCATTTTGGTGGTGGTTTGGGTTCATGGTCTCCTTTTGGTGGTTGTCTAGGATGGGTCATGGTTGAGAGGATGCCTAGTGATAGGAGGGTAAGCTGGTGGTGATAAATCACGATGGTGGTGCAATGCATTAGTAGTCGGTGATGCAGTGCAGTGGTGGGCCTGGTGGCGGGTGGGACGTGGGTGGTAATTGATGTTGTGATGTTAATATTAAAACCTGAGATGGGGGAGTTTAAGTCCCTGGGGGTGTGAGAGGATCAGGAAGAAGGGGGTTGGGGTAAAATTCTATTCAGCACAATAGGAGAAAGAGAACAAAAAGAAAAAAAAAAAAAAAAGTGAACCAAACACCAACAAAGGGGGCTCACTCAACTCAGTGCTCATCTTCCCCTTCTTGATTACCCCCCAGATAAAATACCCCCTCAATAATTTTAAAAGCTTGGCTGCACAACTTGTTTCCAGAGAGTAAAGCCAGTCTAGCAACTGAAGAAAACGATAATAAGAAAGCGAAAGCATCCAAGCAAACTCCAATGGTTCACAGAAGAGTGTAACACTATTTAGATTTTAAATCACCTTTCTCCAATCCACAAAATCCACAACTTCAGGATCCATAGATCCTTTAGCAGCAGTGCGCAACAGCTTCTCTCTTTCTGCTTGAGTTGGACGCTGAAGATTAAAGATTCTATCCATCCGACCAGGACGGCGTAAAGCTTGGTCAACTTGATTCAGATTTCTTGTAGTAGCCATCAAAACGACTCCATCTTGCTTCTCAAACCTGCATGAATAATTTGGTTTCTAGAATTACTTTAAGTTGCTTCTATGGGTAATCAAATATGATACACACACACACACACACTAAGAATTTGTTAATAGAAAGTAAGGCTACCCGTCAAGCTCCACAAGCATTTGATTGATAAAAGCCTCATGATCCTGCTTTTTTGTATGGATGAATTTGCCACGGACACCAGCGAACAGGTCAAAATCCTCCACAAATATGATCACAGGTGCCTAAGGATAGCATCAGTAATTTAGTTAAACCACAAGAAACCTCCTGTCTTTTGGAGTAAAACAGACATAAATTTGAAATGGAATAATATGGTGATTTTCTTTTTAAGTGTGCTGATAGATTTTAAGGAGAAGAAACACAGATATCATGGAAGCCATGGCCTTCATACTCTGGGAATTTTGTTCACCTTCAGCTTTCCATAAGAATTACATATGAAATGAAAGCATCAAGATGATAATTTGGAAAGAATCAAAATCTAGCAAATACCCGAAAGTTACAAAGATTTTTGAAAGTAAACCATGTTACTTCCAAGTATGTTAGATGATAATATCCCATGAAAATCATTATGAAACCAAGGAGACAAGAAAAAGAAACAAGAACCAGAAAGCAGGTGCAATAAAGCTTAAAGATTATTTATCACCAATTACGTTGTCAGGCCAAAGACCTTCAACCAGTGTTACTCCGACACCTTCATTTACCTCAAAAACGGGGTGTCGTGTCGTGTCGTGTCCGACACGACACTTTACTTGGATACTTCATTTCAAACTAAAAACTGGACTTTTCTCTACAAAATAGACGAGTCGGACACTTGGACACCCGTATCCGAGTAGACACTCAATCCGTGTCTGCGTAACATAGCCTTCAACACTTGCTCTTAATCCCCTTCTTCATAATTCTAGGACAGAATCTGACTGAGATTGACACAAAAGAAAGCGTTTCAATAAACTTTCCTTTACTTCTTATTTGACATGAAGTAGAAGACTAGTAAGTTGCCTCTCATATCAACAGACAGAGGCAACGTCACAATTGTAGGGAGTCCTGAAGAGCCTCTCTACAATTGTACAACTTAAGTCTGCATATATTGTAACTCCCCCCTTCCTTACCCAAGGTGTTTAGATAAGGAGTACGGTGAACAGAGACCAAAAGCATACTCCTTCGTTTGCATGAATCTATACCATAGCTCACATTTGAAAATACCATTAAGCCAATTTGTAAAAGTAATAAAGAACTTTAAATTCCAGTCACACGACAACTAGAAGAAAGAACATCTTGAACTGCGATTCTCCATTACTTGAACAAACAGATAAAGGAAAACAAAAATATGGAGATCTACCAAGTCTCGTGCTGTCTGAAACAATTCTCTGAGATTGGAAGCACCTTGCCCAACCCAGAGTCTAGCTTCCAACTGCTGTGCTTTGACCTCAACAAGAGGCACCCTGGCTTCTGCAGCAATAGCCAATGCAAGGGAGGTTTTCCCAGTCCCTCTCTCACCAACAATAAGAACACCCTGCAAGGAACATGAAATAAGTTCAATAGCAAATAGGCTTCCCCAAGTTAGTACTACCTCTGTTTCTAACAATCTACACACTTTGCTTTTAACCATAATCAAGGAAAAAGTAAAATTATCAGAGAGGAAGAAAAAATGTATGAAAGAGAGTAAAATTGTAAAAGTATGAGAGAGAAGAAGAGGTAACCATAAAGTACATGACATGAAGGTTGAATTGGAGTATTGGACAATAAGTTCAAGGGCCCATGTCCAAGAATGGCAAGAAAACAATGAGTAGAACTATTTTGAAATGGTTTAGAAAGAAAAGTGTGTAGATTAGAAGAGAAATGGAGGGTGTAAATCACATAGATACAAAAGGCACATATTATATTGAAAATAAATTCGAACAGAAGGCTTAATATAAAAAGGATCGGGCTATGTAGCGAACCGTCCTATGCTGAAAAAAGGTGCGAAGTTAAAATTATTACAATTAAAAGTGAAGGTTTTCAGGCCCGGTAGAACTTAAACATTGCTGAAGGAATATATAATATAAATTGAATGTGCAAATAGGCCATGTTGATGAGCTTGTGCGTATGTGCAAGTAATTCTAGAATACAGGGCATTTACAATAAAAATGACCAAAGCACGATCTTGCAAAATGATCATAAAGTTGCCTATACAATCATAATATTTTGCATGTAAACTTCCATACTTAATTTGTACGTGCAATTATAATATTTGAATGTGCAAAAATCAAGATATAGGTTGTTTACTTTGGACATCATTATAATATGCATATGTGCATGTACATTTACACTACTTGGCATAAATTGAAAGGGACCACATTACAATATTGTATTGTAAAATTAAATTTTAAGTAAGATCCCCTTGTGCAATTAAATTATATTGCATGTACAAAATCAATGACCATTCTTTCAATAGCCTCTTCTATATAGTGAGGGTATTACAGTCTATATATACTTTGTTCTATATAGACGTGTTCGTCAAATAGTGCTTTCTTTCAGAAAAAAGATCTTCCAGAAGAAATGAACCCAACTCCAGACCAGAAAAAGGACACTTGTGAGGAGCTAGAAACGCTCTTAGAAAGCTTGGGAGGTCTACTTGAAGTTGAGATCACATGTCTCATCCTGTGTCCCACTTTCAATCTGAAATTAACTACGTTAGGTGATTTATGTAAGTGGCTCAGGTGGCAAGACAAGAACTATATGGGACACTAAATGACACTAGATGAGACACTACGTGGGACACAAGAACCCTATTGGTATTCTTGAAGAAAGGGATTTGTAACACAAGCTATAGAGACTGTCCGGGACTATAATCAGAATTGTTGATTAAGTAGTTGCAAGAATGTCTTGTTACCTACTTGTTACAGAGCAGATTTTCCACAATATGTTGCGTTTGTCTTCGGTCTTTGAAATTCAAACTTCAGATTTGTTCGTATATGTTTTTGTTGTTTCATTCGATTTAGTTCATAACATTTGTTGTCTCTATTATAAGTGTACAGCCTATTATCATCTTCTATGCACATGATGTGGTTCCCAACAGATACCCTTCCTAGAAAGCATGGTTCTGACATATTTGATGCATTGTGCACATCTTAGTTTGTGACTTATGAGATCATATCCTTGGCATGGTAATATAGCTCAGCTGCATCATGACTGCAAATCAAAGGTTTTTTAGCATAGTATGTTTGCAGTTTGCGCTTGCGTCTATGTTGTAAAGGAGCACAATTCGTTTAGATATTTTCCTATTCTAGGTGGCTGCAGCATTCCTGCACAAAACTCTGTTTTGGCTTATATAAAGCAGAGAAATTAATAAAACAATCACCAAAAACTACGAACATTGCAGCTAAGATATATGATGTCAAAGAACACCCAGTAAAATCTTAATCGTTAGCATACCCGAGGTGCACGAGCTCCCAGCTTCTGAAATGCACTTGGATTTTGTAAAAATGCCACAACTTCATTAATCTCCTCCCTCATAGACTCGACACTTGAAAATTCGCTTAATGGTATTGGTGGATTTTTCACTCTCTAAAGAACAGAGAGCAGTCAATAATTCAATATACAACATTAATATGAAAATACAGTAATAAACCCAGCATACAAACTTTTACCTTCATATTATCAAACACAGTTTTAATTGGATCCACCCCAGCTCTCTTCTTACTTAAAATTATCTGCCTCTTATATCTATTATACCATACCTGCAATCACAAAAAAAAAAAAAAAAAAAAAAAAAAAGTAGTAGGCTATATATACTCATAAAACAGCTGGAAAAAGGAAAGTAAAATAGCAGTGTCTTCACAACTGGGTTTCTCAGCCAGAAGCTTTATTTTTAATCTAAGGAATGTTGATTGGATTTGGCTTCCCCAGCAAATTCCATACTTTCAATTAATAAACTCATCTTTCTACTCAAAGAGCGAGAAAGAGGGAGAGAAGTAATGCTCCATAAGATTGCATGAAGTCCATGAACAGATAAAATTGTGCCCCGCCTGCTTCTTTAATGTCAATTATTCTATAGAGAAAGCAGGTGGTCCAGAACCATGAAGTGTTGGAATTAGTCACTACTACTTCATTCCAGTTCACAAGCAAGAAACAAGATTTTAGGTTTTAGCTAGTACTGACTAGTGAGTTCGTCACCAGATTCTCTTATCCTACAGTTTCTAAAAAAATAGTTATTACAGCATTAAACTAAAGCAAGTTAAATATTCTACCAATATTTACTGCCCAATTAGGCCTTATTTGCACTAAACAACATGGTCCTGAACTTTATTTAAGTGCCATAGGTTGAACAGCTTGACAATCCAAATTAGATCTTGTCAAACAGACTTTGACTTAATTCAGGACAAAAACAGAACTACAAATTTGGACTGCGAGCACCCACTATCTACATAGGTTATTCAGATGAGTAAAAGTAAACAGGAACATATTTCTATTGGTAATTCAGCTCTTCAAGCAGTTTCTGATCTTCTTCTACTGCTTTTTCCTTTTATGTTTCTTCTTTTATATTTTGCAGGGGAGTAGAGTGGACTATCTGTTTGCTTCTCCTGTCTATTGCACAAACAATGAAAAAGTATGGACAAACTACCCTTTCTCCTCTCCCGAACACACAGAAACATAATAAATTAAAGAAAAGGAATACAACAGAACAATAACCCACATGGTAGATAGGTTACAGTTACACAGATTCTTCCTACCATAGCAATAAAATGACTAATTCTAGCAAGGTGACTGTAGATGTTAGCTACTCACCAATCCTTGCGAACTTTGGCAAGGAAATAAACTGCACGGAGCACTAGAATAGATACAGTTTCTTTCTACTACATAAGAAATTGCAAGCAAATATGACACATCTGTCTAAAGCAGGTTATTGGTAACTAGGAACTAACATCTCAAGTCGTTGACCGGGTGATACATCATAACAAAGGTGAAGCTGAAGACATACCAATTTCCGAAGCTTCCGAAAATTTGGATCTCGGCGGTAAGGCCCATAGCCAAGTAACCCAGGGATCTTTCTCCTCATAAATCGAAACGTGTGATACAATACATATCCATATATGACACTTTTGACGATAAACAAAAAGTACCACCGGAGAGTTCCTAATTTCCTCGATCTAAAACTAATATCCGCCATAGATTGCCATTCCAAGTACCATGTTGAGCCAACACTCTGATCTATTTCCTCGGGCCAGGCCATTCCAAGCCTTATTTTCACCTACAGAGTGGAAGCAATCTGAAATGAGTATCAAGATTAAATGGCGAGTTACACTAGCAACAATATACGACAAGCAAAATTACCGGATAAGGTATTATAAACTCCATGATTGGAAACACAAAAACCGTCATTATGTCATCATTGGTGTTTACTATTTCCTCCCACATTAACTTTCTACCATGAGAGACGATTGGGTTGTTCCATATGGAATCAAAGCTTAGATAAGTAAATCTTGCTACCAAAAGAAATTGCTCATAGATATTTAACTCTGACAATGGAATCCACATAAGGTGTACAGCAGTTGGAACACCAGATGCTAGCATTTTGATATACAATTCATCAAACCCTCCAAAATCTTCAAACAGAAGTTCATATTCCTGCAATGAGGTGTTCTTGTCAGAAACGCCAAGATCATACACACACAAGACACATGTACAAAAATAACTGTACTTTATAAATTATGACCTGCAAGTTAACATAAAATTCCTTATCCTCGCCCTTCAATCCAATGTACATGGCCCCCCAATCATGCCTTATTTGAGCATACTGCACAAGGTTCTTGGAGACTGCACCTGGAACTGCAATGGGGTCCATTTCCCACCGTTTTTTCTCCTCGTTGTAAAATGTCTTGGAAACCACTCTGTCGCGATCCATTATAATGCGCTCCTGCGTATTATATGTAAACAAAATCTTTAGCTGACTACAGTTCAAAGAGTCGAAAAGTATTTATAATGTCTAATGGACTTAAGTTAACTGACACAACTTAAGCACAAACTAACTTATTTCATTTCAGACGATACAAGTAAAGAAGAAGCATCAAGGAAAAGCTAACAATACAGAAGTAAAGTCTGTCAAAGAAAGCAGATGTTGACATACTGGCTAATAGAACCATACTCCAGCCTCCACTCAGAAGGAACTTCCCATAATCTGAATCTTTCAATAGGAAGAAAAAAGCATTCAAGGAAGGGAAACATGACTCTCATTCTTAACCACTAGCACAACCTCATTGATCTCTAGATAAGTTCAGAAAACATGTTTGAAATGAATGAGGAACTACAACCAGAGAGGACAAAGAACCTCCCCGCAGAACTAGTCATGAGCGATACTCGGTATATAACTCATTCCCAAAGGAAATTTTCTCTTCCTTGACAAAGACATCTATACATGGCTAAAAAGTATGAGTTCAGTTGGTCCCACAATTACTAACTTTATAATTTGATTTTCCCGAAATAAAACTTGATATCTTCAATAAATTCAAGATTTTATCTGGTTCTTAGTCAACAAGAATGATGTTGATTGTTCAATGTTCATGTAAGATCTGATTCAACAAGCTTTCTTTCCCCTCACATCTTTCTCTCCTACCGTCCTACGTTAAATGCATTGCTCATACACATTCATGCATACTTACTAACATATGTCAGAAGGTGAATGTATGCGCACAATCAGTCTGATACAATCTACTCAATGAGTAGTGTTCCACAAGACATTACCTGTATCTTAGACACATATTGTTTACCAAGATCGACATCGTCCAACACACTTTTTTTTAACTTTGCTTTTGCATCTTCTCGCCATCTCTTCCATCCATGATGTAAGTGAATGCTTACAGCCTTAGGGACCACAACCTCTTTATTACCAAACAACCATTTCCATTCAACTTCTGGAAAACCTTTCAAAATCTCGCCCTCCGGTGTATTCTGAATAATACGCATCTCCTCCCCATGTTTCTTCATATCTTTGCGGATACGAGCCTCCAATTCTCTTTGCAGATTTTTTGATTCTTTAAGGGTTTGCTTTACTCGTAGTGCAAAGTTCATTTGCTCCCTATCAAAGAGAGGCCCAAGAGCATCATCAAACTCCACCACCCCAGGCAACACCATCTGTTTCAAGTGTTCTCTTTGAGCAGCTTCTAAGCCTTTCTGTATATCATTCCTAGAATGTGCTACAGAAGAAGTTTCGCCTGGACTGCAATGACACAACCACAATAGAATAAGATACAACCTATTAGCTTAATTTTTGATAGAATCATGCTAGCAGAAATGACTGCAGCAGAGCAATTAGCAAGCAAGTACAAGCAGCCCGGTATTCACATCAAAATCTAGAAAATGAGGCATATTCATCCATAAAAATAAGAAGCCACCCCAACACCTCATAGAAAGAAGCCACCCCAACACCTCATAGAAAAAGAACTGATGACTCCAAAGTCCAAAGTTCCCCTCTCTTTGAATGCATCAAACACGCCAACAGAAGCTTCTCCACAGACCTTTAGATTTACAATCCGTAAGTACTCACTAGTAATGATTCTACTGAAAGTCTTCAAAGCAAAATATTTCCCCACAGAAAGACCTTAGCATGTGATTCTTATTTACTTGGCTATGGATTGAATGACAAGAGAACATAAGAGCAGACAATCTAGTAACTTCATCAATTCCCGATCTCGAACATTTTCCCCAAAGTGCCAGTGCCAAGATCTGAAGTCACCCTCCCTCAGCAGAAAACTAGAAGAGGCCCAAGAGGGTCATTGCAGATAGTAGATAATTTGTAAAGAAAATGAAAACATACAGACTGGTTGCTCTATATTGAAATTCCTCCATCCTTCTCTTCAATTGGCTTATGGATGTTATTCTTTTTGCCCATAAGAAACCTTTTTACAGAAAATCATGTAATCCACTAAAGATCATTTATGAAACCGCATTATTCAATATAGTCAGTCATGAAGGAAATATGATTTATGCATACTGAAGCTAAACACTACAATAAAACTAAGTCATAGTTGCCACAAATGTTTAGATAGATCAGATGCTCAAAAAACATATAACCAATTATTGCACTTCAATGATCAAGTAGACTATTTCCAGTTTCTCAAATTCACCACATTAGCTACGAAGTGCAATGTGACTAATCCAGCTATGTATCTCATGGTCCTAATCCTATATGAGATATATTTGAACCACTACATTTGAACCAATGTTGAATTTTAAGAGTACCATGCTCGAGTTGCAAAAGGTTAAAAATCATCAAGTTTGGGAGGGAAAGAAAAACAACAGGAACAACAATTACCAAGTTACCTTGCATTATGCCTAATCTCTAGAATAAACCTCTGGACCAAGAGCTCGCATTCCTTCTCGATAAACGAAAGCTCCCTCACACCAATACTAAACACCATGGTCTCCATCCTCGACTTCTGCTCCTCAATCTCCTCAAGCTTCTCCTGCAGCTCATTGTATTCCTTCTCACCATTATCCAACCTCTCCACTGACCTACCAATCCTTTCTCTAACATTCTCATCCTCAGGATCATCGCCACGAGTAACTCTCAGGCTAATCAACAGCTTGTCCTGCTCCCTTTTCGCATTCAATACAGCAATAAGTACTTTATCTGCTCTCTCAATCAACTTCTCCTTCTTCTTCCCAAACTTCCTCACTTCAGCAAAAAGCCTACTCATTATCTCACTTTGTATCTCATATTTCTTCAACTTAACCTCCTTCAAAGCAACCTCTAAATCCTTAATACCACTCTCCCCATCCCTAACTTCCTTCATCACCTTCAACACTCCTGAAACACTCTCTAACAACCTCTGTGTATGCCCCGAATACTCGTGCTCGCTCCACGACACCAATGTGGGCTCTTCTTTCACAATTTTCCCCTTCCTTCTCCATAACAAATCACTAATTACAGGCAAGGCAATAGCAGGATGTTGATTCCCACCAATTGGACACATCCCAATTACAATCAAAAACAATGTAAACGCAATTGACTTCGATATACAGCTAAAAAAACCATCTTTTCGATCAAAACTATTCGAAACAATACTAGAATTAAACACTTGGGAATCTTCGAAATTACTAGAGAAGCAAACCCCAACTGAATTTCTCCTAAAAAAGAGGATAGAGCTACATGGGTATGATTTTTTTACTGCAAATTTGGTGGAGGATGTTAAGAATTTTCTTTTATGGGGGTGGTGAGTTAAGAGTGGGAATGAAGTGTAATGTGGGATTGATTGAAGGGGAGTAACAATGGAGTTTGAAGAAGAAGGACATGATGGGAACATAAGGGAATTGAAAAGTTTTGTGCAAAATGGAGGAATTGGGAGAGAAAGTTAGAGATAAAAAAGGTCAAGTTTTCATGGAGATTTTGCAGTGTAGATGAGACTGAGAGTGTAAGAGGAATTTGGGAATGATACCACAACAACGGGGTTTATCGGAAAGGTGTCTGGGTTCGGGAGGTTTTGGTTTCAAAATGCGGAATTGTTACCCCCGGCTCAGTCGAGCGATTTAGGGAATTAATTAGGGGGTGTTACTCGAGTTAAGCCGCTTGCGAGCAACTCGAACTCAAGCTCGATTATAACTCGAACTGAATTGGCTTGAATTAAACTTGATTCGAACTCGAAACTTTGATGAGTACAAGTTAAACATGACCCAACTTGACACTATATGCTTGCGAATAGCTTGATAATTTAACATTATCAATCAAATGAATGCATTAATATCTAGTGAAAGTATTGGGTCAGACCGTCTGACCCATACTTTCCGTCGGACAGGTATGAATGATTTTCCATCTTTCCACAAAATTTGTTGTGTTGTTTATTTTCTCTCTCCTCAACATTATTTGCATTCGTATAGAAGAAGCTTATTCAGTTTCTCAACCACATTTCTGGCGCTTTCTCTCTCCTCACTAGCAGTCTTTTTTTTTATATAATTTTTGGTACTCTTTCATCGCAATTTAGATCCTGCACCAGGGTGTAGGATGAGGAACCTACACCTTGGCCAAAACTACGTAGTTTTGATGCTTTTAGGAGGGTCAAAATTTGGCAGGCTTTTGGCAGAATTTTTAGGTGGGCCAGCTTTTTCTCTCTCATCACTCACTCATTCCCTCTTTTTCTCTCTCATTTATTTTTCAAGAACCATTTCAATTATCTCTCTCATTTATTTTGTTCTTCATTTATTTCTCCCTTATTTTCATTCATTTCTATTTTAAATTTCCAAATGTTGATATTTGATTTTATATTCTGTTTTGCATTTTTAAAACTTTTTTTAATGTACAAATGCATATGGTTTGATGTACAATAATATACGAGTGTACATTTGGGGATTTTCAGTGATCAAAGTATTGACCATCAGTGTACATTGTGATTTATCCTTATTTACGTTGGTTGTGGAACCTTTTTTTTTATTATTAACTCCACCTACAATTGCATGTACATGCACGTACATTGCATGTACACTTTGTTGACATTCATGTACATTAAGTGGGTTACAATCATGTTGTTATGTGTTGACCTTTTAATCTAGTACCCATATTGAGTTTTTTTTTGTTTTGTTTGTGTCTATAGAATATGTTATGCATGCATGTTAGTGAAGCTAATGTATATTTAGTCATACACAATGATCATTAACGCAACTTTAATGTACACAGAACAAAGTCAGCTCTATAAAATAACTTCAACATTTAGTCATAACAACATTGTACATTCAGGCTTAATAATTGAACAATCTTGTTAGAATAATTGTACATTGAGTCATATCTAGTGAACATTCAATCAAACAATAATGTATCCTTATTTTCAGTGATCAAAGTAATGACCATCAGTGTACATTGTGATTTATCCTTATTTACGTTGGTTGCGGTACCTTTTTTTATTATTAGCTCCACATACAGTTGCATGTACATGCACGTACCTTGCATGTACACTTTGTTGACATTCATGTACATTAACTGGGTTACAATCATGTTGTTATGTATTGACCTTTTGTTTTAATACCCATATTGAGTTTTTTTTGTGGCACCTGGAGCACTATGAGGTATAGGACTGTAATTGTACATATTGAATTTCATTAGCGAACAAACATCAACACACCAGTGTACAAAGATTGCAAATTACTCACTTGACATCAGCTTTAGGAATTGGGTTACTTTTATTCCATTATGTTTCTTTGTACATTCTTGGCTTCGTGGTTGTTCATTAACAAAATCAAAATGTACAATGACATCCCCCCATAAAATTGTCAATAACACACAATGAACAATAATAGACATCCAAAACAAAAAAAAAACTCAATACGAGAATTAAAACAAAAGGTCAACACATAACAACATGATTGTAACGTTAACCCAGTTAATGTACATGAATGTCAACAAAGTGTACATGCTAGGTACGTACATGTACATGAACTGTATGTGGAGCTAATAATAAAAAAAGGTACCGCAACCAACGTAAATAAGGATAAATCACAATGTACACTGATGGTCATTACTTTGATCACTGAAAATCCCCAAATGTACACTCGTATATACATCAAACCATATGCATTTGTACATCAAAAAAAGTTTTAAAAATGCAAAACATAAAATAACATCAAATATCAACATTTGAAAATTTATAATACAAATGAATGAAAATAAGGGAGAAATAAATGAAGAACAAAATAAATGAGAGAGAGATAATTGAAATGGTTCTTGAAAAATAAATGAGAGAGAAAGGGAGGGAATGAGTGAGTGATGAGAGAGAAAGAGCTGGCCCACTTTCATAAATACTACCAAAAGTCTGCCAACTTTTGGCTCCCCTAAAACCATCAAAACTACGTAGTTTTGGACAAGGTGTAGGATGCTCATCCTACACCTTGGTGTATAATCTACTAATTGCTCTTTCATTCCGTCATTGCAAATTCAAGATCTTACAATAGGGTTTGGGGCAGCCTTACAATTTTAGCTTTAAAAACAGAAAGAGTTACATGAGAGTGAGTATGAGAGTTTTAAGTCCAAGCTACAGAAAGAGTTACATGAGAGCTTTACAAACAGAAAGAGTTACATTTCTGACATCAAACCAACACGGCAGATATGCTGGATTTTGTTGTTGATTATATAAAAAATCTTCAAAACCAGCACAAGGTAACAAGTAAGTAGGTTTTGTTTTCTAATTTCTTGCTACAAAATCATATATACAATGGATTCATTTAGACCTAACTTACTTTCATTTAGACCCAACTTACTTTTAGTTAGACCTAAGTTACTGTCAGTTAGACCTAAGTTACTTTCATTTAGAGGTAACTTACTTTCATTTAGACCTAAGTTACTTTCAGTTAGACCTAAGTTACTTTCAGTTAGACCTAAGTTACTTTCATTTAGAGGTAACTTACTTTTATTTAGACCTAAGTTACTTTCAGTTAGACCTAAGTTACTTTCAGTTAGACCTAAGTTACTTTCATCTAGAGGTAACTTACTTTCATTTAGACTAACTGAAAGAAAATGAAGAATAACTGGAAAAAAAATTAAGACAAACTGGGAAAAAATTGAAACCAACTGAAAAAAAAAGAAGACTAACTGGAAAAAAATGAAGACTACCTGAAGTCGTCCGACGAAAATATTGTGTCGGACTCTCGTCCGACACAATACGAACTCTAATATCTAACTTTACATGTCTATGACCCGTCAAATAATTTCTCTTCAATCTCAAATAAATTTATTTGCAGTACTAAGACGAGAGAGAAGAGAGCAGTTACCTTAATTGCAATATTTTTATGTGCTACATTTTGTTCTCAGACAATCAATTAGCATGGTTATGTAGCATTATATAGAGGTGATATAGTGAATGCGAAATCAATGGTAGGAAAAAAATCATTACATATTATTTGAGTGGTCTCCTTAAATTATTCATTGTTGAATTTACTATTATTACTTATAAAGATATGGACATATCATTTATGATTAATAGGATCATATATTTTCCATTCTTATTTTATTTAGTGCCCTTACAAATATAAGGATACTTAACATTCAAAATATATGTCATGTAATGATTCTTGGGATAATTTATTTGGTTTATCTTGTTTACTCGGATATTTACTTATAATTAAGGCGGGGTGATTTTATATGTGTTGATCTAGTGATGAAATATGTACTTTATTAGATTTTTTTTTTAGGGGATACTTTATTAGGTGTTTTACCATAGTCAATTGCTAGAGTGGTGATAGTCAATGTAATCTATACTAATATATTAAAAGGCGTGCGTAACAACGTCGTGTCTGTTAACCAACAAAGTCAAGTGGTCATTATTTTAAAAATAAATATGCTGAAGCTTGGGCTCGAACCCTTGACCTTATGTAAGGATTTTCAAAGAATCACCATCTCATCTAACTTCTCTTAGGCTTCGTTTGGTAGGGCGTAAAACATTTTCAGTGTAAAATGATTTTCATGGAAAACAATTTACAATGAAAAACACAATTCCAAAATTAGTTTTCCGTTGTTTGGTTTCATGTAAGGAAAATGATGAAATGAAAAGAAAATGAAAGGGAAAATAAGGAGTTAGTGAGAAAAGTATACAAGAGAGATAAGGAAATTAGTTTTCCCTTCATTTTGAAAGGAAAATGGTTTTCCATCATTGAGAGAGTAATTTTACCCCAAGGAAAAATGGTTTTACACTCTTTTGCCAACCAAACAATGTAAAACTGAAAATGGAGGAAAATAATTTTCCGGGAAAATGTTTTACGCCCTACCAAACGGAGCCTTAGTGATCCATGTTTCCACAGTTAATGTTATTAAACATATCCCTTGCATCCTTAAAAATAAATAAATTTGCATGTTCATTAAAATTAATTATGTATGCATGATACCATTTGAAGAGCAGTGTTGACTACTACAGTACTACCCCTAGGGAGTTTTAGTTCATGTAATCTATGTAGAATAATAATAAAATTTAGAAATTGTGTAGTATAAGGTTTGACCACGAGACCTCAAGTACATATACTAAAGTCTTAACCACTAGGCTAAGTTGTGTTTATTTTTATTATCATAAAGTATTATATTAATAAATAAAAATTTTTCTTACCCGGGACATAGCCTGGGCCTAATAACTATTCAATATAAAAAGGTATACTAGAAACAACATAAATTAATTAAGAATAAATTTTTTTTGCATGGTTCTTCCTTTAACTAGCCCTTCACGTACTTTTAAGATATCTTCTTTTTCCATCAATGCTATCAGATTTGTAATATTGTTGGATCTTTAATATTTTGCATGTCGAAAGATTCAGCTCTCCAACACAAACTCTTTTTACCTTTTTATGTTTGTCTCACTCCTAGACACAACTAACATTTTGTGCATTATATTCCACGAGAGCACGTACTATCACACAACGTGATACCCTTTCCTATTATCGATATGGTGCCACATAATATGTGACGCTACCATAATTTGCAAAAAGATTAGCCTACTATAGTGATATATATACAATAAATGTTGTTGTTATAAATATACTTATACATTAGACATTATTTATAGAATATAGAAGATCAAGCATACTATGACTTTTCTTTATAAATAATATGTGTCTTTTCACTTCCATACGAGATCATATATATGTATATATGTATATATGTATATATGTATATATGTATGTATATATGTATATATATATTATCATCAATCATCATATTACACATGGTAAGTCAAAACATAGCCCATACCAAAATGTACTCGGGCTACGTATTTGACAAGGCATTTAATGGTGTTAGAAAGTGACAATACACAATGGCAAAAGAGAAAGATTTCAAGACTGTACTGGTAGGAGACCACTGACTTGAAAGCAATTACGGACCAACAACGGTGGTAATCGATCTGGCCAGAACGTTTTCCAAGGTTAACACAATAGCCTAGACTGCCACCACTAGCAGAATAAACTTTGGAGAAGAACACGAAACCCAGGAAAAAAGAGAGTTGAGAAGGAAGAAATCAGAGGCACTGATTTATAGGATTTTGTGAGTACTTTCAAGTAGCCTTTCTTCAATACGTATTAGCATTTTGTGAGTACTTTCATTATATTTGAAGTGTTTTGTTATTTGTCAATAATATTAAAATGTTCATATATTACAATGTTCATATAATGTAAGCAGATAGACAATCATGACATTATTAAGAACATTGCAATTATTTTTTAAAAATGGAGTAAGAAAAACAAACTGAAACAATACATTACACCATCTTTCTCATGATATGAGCTATAATTTGAACATCTTAAAGTTGATATTCATTAATTAATTACATTAAAAGTAACTTATAATATGATTGAGATAAAATTTGAAAATCTCAATACTCGTATTTTATTAATTAGTATGGACAAAAGTTATTGTATCAATTATTCAACATATTAGACAACCGAGTAATACCAAAGAATTTACCAATCAACTACTCATGAACTCTAGATACTCTTTCCGTTTTTCTAAAATCTGTTTTTTTTTTTTTTTGAAATTTATACACGGTCGTTTTTTCTGCTTTCTCAACCCTTTCTACCCGTATCATCTTTTAATTATATTAACAACTTTTTAGTTTATCACTCTCGTCGTTCAGTTTTCCTTCGTATATTTTTGTACCTTTGTACTTTTGTATCATCTAATTATGAGTAGCATTTATATGTCTTTTTTTTCAGGATAATAACATTCATATACTA
This sequence comes from Beta vulgaris subsp. vulgaris, assembly GCF_026745355.1. Classification (NCBI taxonomy): domain Eukaryota; kingdom Viridiplantae; phylum Streptophyta; class Magnoliopsida; order Caryophyllales; family Amaranthaceae; genus Beta; species Beta vulgaris. The sequence goes on along the minus strand of NC_079205.1, from coordinate 58,381,750 downwards.
CCTTGTTTAATTAGATTTATTTTCAACTCGTGTCATCAAAATATAAAATATCGCAATAATCCTTACTCGAGCCCAAATTTATGCATATACAGTATACACATATTTGTAAGATTAGAACCATACGCACGATGAATATAAAAGACTAAATTATGAATGCAAAGACCAATATTAATAAACATGTATCAAATATCAACAGATATATACATATGTTCATTTCGTTTATTGCCGCCTTGTCGGTGTATATGTATTTATTTAACTTGCTATCCATGTACATACTACTCAAGTCAAAAGCGCAATATAAGGAATTAAGGGCGAGGTGGGTCTGTTCAGTTCTTAAAACAAGCTCGAAACGAGAAACCCAATAAAAAAAAGAACTTTTCACTTGCACTGATCAACAGCAAGTACAAAAATTCGAATTTCCTCCATTTTCACCTTGGGAAACTAATACAACCTCCATTTTCTCTCTCCTTTTTTTGTCGTTTGAAATTACAATTTCGCGGCGTCCGTTTAAACCCTAATCATCTTAAGCAAATCATTGATCGAACTCAAATGTAAGTTTTTATAATTTCCGTTCTTTTTTCAAGTAATTTTCACGCTATCTTTTTTCTTGTGAATTGTGTGTATATGATAATTATGGCTTCAACGAGATGGATTTGTTTCAATTTAGGGTTTTCGATTGGAGTATCTGTTGCAGGATACAAGGTATCTGCAGAATTTTAGCTAAGAACATATATAGAGAGAGAATTAGAAATTAGAAGAAGAGGAGAGGAAGAGAGATTTGTGTTATCATTCATTAAGTCTTCCAATCATACAATCAGTTAATTTGACCTCAAATCAATGGACTGAACCATCAAAATCAGGAAATTTAGTTTCAAAATCAGCAGCTACTTCCCAAGAAGCATGAGACGCTAAGCTTAACAGCTTAGCTTATTAACTTTCTCCCTTAACAGTTTCGGCTTAGTTTGATGTAGTTTGATTTTGTGTGTTTCTTTGAGTATAAATTTTCTTCATGCAATAAGGTTTATGATATTATATGGGTTGTAATGTATGGATACATATTCTCATAGTTTGGAAATTCAAGCAATGAGCTTAAGAAAAGTTTGAATTTTTGTGGACCTTATTAAGAAAATGAAGTGTAATTGTTTGAATTTTTGAGGATTATGTTTTTTTTTTTTTTTTTGAAAAGGGGATAACAGAGAGATTAAGTTTGTTTTGAACATTTCCCCATTGTTGATTGCTGTTGCATTATTAGGTATGTTATGCATAAAGTATGCAAGTTTTAGAGGAATTCTACTGGTTTTTCTTTCTGAATATTCATTGATTTCAAATGATTGGCTGAAGGAATTCTGTTTGGACATGACATATTGATTATGTGAAGGGGGCACCCGTTTTATTGGTATCATTCTATATGCTTGTTTTATTTGGTTGAATTTCTGACATATGTCCAATTTCTGTTCCTTTTAGTAATAAAGCTCGATTGGGCACTTGATTTTCATCCAAATATATCGCATATATACTGATGGAGAGAAAAGATAGTGATTTGGAAGATAACAGCGAGAAAGTAGATGATGATGATGGGGTTTATGAGGATTCTTTTTTGGAGGTTTCTAGTGAGGAAGATGAAGAGGTGGCATTGGATGGAAGTGTATCTGAACTCGAGGCAAGTGAACATGGGATTCCTAACTTCACACTGATATCTGATGAAATGGTGAGTATATTTTGTCTCAATTAACACAGATCATCTTTTGCAGGCCCCCCTAACTGAAGAAGAGATAGAAGAATTGGTTAATGAACTACTTGAAAAAGAGAGTAAGGTATCTTTTGTCTCGACGATCTTCAAGTTCCTTAGAGTTTCTATTTATCTGGCTACCTATACTGGATTTCGTATGGCTTCTGATTCTCATTTCTAGGCAGCCGAAGCACAAGAAGCACTTGAAGAAGAGTCTTTGCAGAAGGTTGAACAGGAAGTGAGAGAAGAGCTGGCTGCAAATTTACAAGGGAATGATGTAAGTAGTTTGCTATTGGCTCAGAGTATAATTGATTATCTTTCTGTTACTAATCGTTTTCTCATAATTTTTTTTTTTTATTTGGTAGCTGGACAAGGCTGTTGCAGATGAGATGGCAGCATTTAGAGAAGAGTGGGAGGCAACACTTGACGAGCTTGAGACGGAGAGTGCTCACTTACTGGTTTGAATCTATCTTCTTTGCATATGAAACTATTAGTTTACACACATCTCTTAAAAAATTGTTTTTATCTTATACTTCCTAAATTATCGGACTGGGATATGGTAATAGGATACTTTTGAGTTAACATTAAAAAATTACGGGGATGTGATTCTGTAAAGAATTTGTTACAACAACATGAAAAGCTTTTGAATGGGGCAATCACAGAGACCCTTTTTCTAGGCCCTTGCCTGAATAGTCAGTGACTGTTCTGGAACTTGCTTAACAAGAATTAAAGACTCTTAATGAGGAGTGGATCCCTTTTGTTTGATTTTGAAAGGGAGATTAATACCCCTTCATGTGGTCCCCTTCGTTCTCGCTTTACCTTCCTCAAATATTGGGCCCTTTCCATATGTAGCATGGATAAAAAAACAGAAATTATGATTTAGTGCATTGTACTAAAAAGTTATGGAAAAATTGTTTGCTAGCAACTTATTCAACCTTATTTTTCTCTTTTATTTGTCAATGATTAGTTCCTTAAGGAATATCATCTAATATTTTTTTGGTATGAAATATTGGCATATATGTTTTCCCATTTATTCAACCTTATTTTTCTCTTTTATTTGTCAATGATTAGTTCCTTAAGGAATACTAGTATCATCTAATATTTTTTTGGTATGAAATATTGGCATATATGTTTTCCCATTTATTCAACCTTATTTTTCTCTTTTATTTGTCAATGATTAGTTCCTTAAGGAATATCATCTAATATTTTTTTGGTATGAAATATTGGCATATATGTTTTCCCATTTATTCTTTAAGGATGGAAAAATACTGTTGCACTATGTATTTACTGCAGTGTGTTTGATCAAAGGCTTATTATATAGGAGCAACTGGATGGTGCTAATGTTGATCTTCCAAGCATCTATAAATGGATTGAGAGCAATGCTCCAAATGGTTGTCTTACTGAAGCTTGGAAGAAACGGATACACTGGGTAGGAACTGAGGTTGCCAGTGATGCTGTAGAATCCATTAAGAATGCTGAAAAGGATCTTCAGATCCTTAGGCCCGTAAGGAGGTATCTCCGTGCGTATCTTAGTCTGAGCTTTTTAATAGCATGGGTGACCTTTTTTTGGTAAGTAGCTGATCTTGTAACCATACATCACAGACGACATGGTAAAACTCTGGAGGAGGGTGCTAGTGGATATCTGGCGAAGAAAATGTGTGACAACGACAGTGGGGAAGGTTCGACTGGAAACCCTGGGGTGGAGTGGAGCTCTTTGAACAAATTATTTTCAGATCATTCATCAAAGGAGGACATTGCCTTTGGTAGCAAGCAATGGGCTTCAGTATACTTGGCGAGTACTCCTCAGCAGGCTGCAGCTATGGGCTTAAAATTTCCTGGGGTGGAAGAGGTATTAATCTTTGGTAGAGATCCCTATGTCTTAACAACTAATGGTTACTATCCTCACTTATGTGTGCATTTTGAAAATTGACATTATTAGAGCTTATGGATTCTCTATTAACTAATGGAGGTTTGACCTTGATCCACCGAAGCGAAGACAAATGAGATGACTTCTTGATTGTCTTTCTGGACTCAAATTGCATCTTTTTGAACGCGTAATCTTTCTTTAAATCAATTTAACCAAGTATGCTGTCTATTGTCCAGCACAGTACTAGGTTTCAGGTCTTTTGTGCTACTTGATTCCGACATTTAAAGTATAACCTAATATCACGTATCTAATATAATGACTCTCTCGAAGTAATATTTGTTCGCTAATAACTTAAACTAAAGACATCATGTATATTGGATGTGGGAAAGAACTGAAGAAGATTTCCTGTATCTTTGTTGATATAGATCAGTGCGGATTTTTCTTTGCTTAGAATTCTTTACTGTTTTCTGATGTTTTATGCTCTATCAGGTTGAGGAGATCGATGATATTGATGATGATCCAAGTGATCCATTTGTTGCTGATGCTATAGCAAATGAAAAGGAGTTGGATCTTTCTGAAGAGCAAAGGAAAAAATACAAAAAGGTTGGTTCAACATTTCATACTGTTGTTTGTTGCAAGCGGTTTAGTTTTCTGTTTGCCATATGATCTGATAGAGGAAGATGTGTGCCATTCGCTTCTGCTTGACTCTTGCTATGCTTGACTCTAGTGTGGAGATCAAGGACAAGATGGATATTTTTGTTTCAGTTTTCGTAGATGTGTGATTGAGAGTATAATACAAATTATTATTTATAGTTAATGCAACGTCTTTAGTTTTATGATGTGTGATTTAGTGACAGTGTTCTGTACCTGGACCTGTTTTGTTTGTTTACGGGTAGAATAAGAATTGAGTATCAGAGGAAGCAACAAGTGGTAAACTGAGTAGTTTAAGAGTGTTGGTCAATAAATACTAAAAGGATAAAGCTCATACTGTGATGTTGGAGATAGTCGGTGAATTGTACTATGTTTGCTGATGTTGTGGTATTACTTATATTTGGGCAGGTTAAAGAGGAAGATGATTTGAGTTTTGATCAAAAACTTCAACTTCACTTGAATCGTAGGAGGCGCAGAAAAAGAATTGAGCAGGTAAAGTCAGCTTGCTTCCTCACTTTGAACTTCTAATATCAGCTTTGCTTGAGGGAAACCTTCATTATAGATTCATGGAGTACTCTTCTTAAAGCTCTTACAGATTGTGCCATTAGTTATGTGCTGCACAAAATGTACATTAAGATGAGTAGGTTTTGAGTAGTTATGCCACTGTGTTTCTGATGTTGAGTGTATTGTTAGGTTTTTTTTTGGTTGAAACTCCTGCTTAGTCGCTAATGTCTGTGTTAGCATTCGCTAGTTTAGTATCTTAATGGCATGCTCAGCGTTGCTTAGGGTGTGAAATGTCACAGGACATGGAATAAATTGTGGAATGTGGTTTGCTTGTTTTCATAATATGTGGATTTCTATGTAATAATCAACTATTAGCTACTGTTGGATTGTTGAGGAAATATTGGGTCTCTCCTCTAATTTACCTAATGTGTAAACTGTAAAATATTCTATTCAAATCTTTACATCATATTATTGAATCAGATACCCATTTTATTTTGAAGAAATTAATAACATGATCCCTATTATATTTTCTGTTTCCGCTCTTAGTCCCAATTTTCATTGTAAGATGATCTGAAAGTCAGATTGATGAATCCAATTCAAAGCTTGCTGGGTGATGAGTGAATCCTGCCAATTCCAAATTAGCGCAGGCTTCATGCTCTCAAATAATTGTGAATTGTAGGACTTGCATCTGCACCTGAGAGACTTGGGCTCGTTTAACTCTGTTTTGTTTGGTTGATTTTTTTTTCTTTTTTGCTTATTATAGAATTCCAGGCATGCTGAAGGTGTATTGAGTGATAATGAGGTGGCGACCTGCCATGATTCAAAAGTTGCGGAGCTTGGTAATTGTGGACTTTCTGCTGATGATCTAGAGGAAAATAATAGTCCAAGTGGTGATTCATCTGAGTGTCAGCCAAATGAACCTTCTTGTGGCTCCAAGCGTGCCTGTGAAGATGAAGAGCTGGACCATGAAGCTAAGAGAAGTCGAACTGGTATTCTGGAAAGTGATAGTGAAACTCAAACTCCGAATCGTAATTTTATAGATTCGCGTGAGGCAAATGACATGGTAGTAGAGGAAGATCTCTTTGCTCAAGAAATTGATAATGAGGCTATGAAGGTTGACACATCTCTAGAAAATGTATATGAGAAGTTCTTCTGCACTGCTTGTGGTAAGGTGACAAAGGAGATATGTGAACATCCTCTTCTGAAAGTAATTGTTTGTGGGCAGTGCAAATGCGTCATTGAGGCAAAAATAAGGGTAATGCTCTTAACTTGAACTGCAGACTTTGGTCACCTTCTGAAAATATAGCTGCTAGTTGAAGATTTCTTGAAGTTTGCAAGTGCCATATATGTCAAATGGCCTGTGTCAATTGTAATTTTTTCCCCTGAATTTTTTGAATCAGTGCTGTCTCAAAGTGCTTAAGGTGTTGGACCCTGGCTGTGAGGGAAGACATGGTGGTTTTCACCTAGGCTAAGTAACGCCATGTCGCCATCTCCATAAATGAAAAATATAGTGATTTTAAAGATAAATGTACTCAAGAGGCTCTTTTTTCCGTTGACTAAGTAGAAAAGTCCATTTTAATCTAATATTTGCCGTAATATATTACTGAATCTTTCATAGTAATGCGTCATATTGACATATGACTATTTGTATTGAAAAAGGGGTCATGATTCTTTCAAGGTATTAGAAAGCTTAAAAGTAACAGGAATTCAGAGGCATGTAGTATCTCTAGGCTTGAGGGCACCTCAGCTGTGCCTCAGCAAAGAATGGCTTGTATGACCCATGAGGGTAAGTTGTGCTTTGCACCTCGAGTCCCTGGGCGTGCATTCACTGCTTCAAATTTAAGAAAGGACACACGATCCATATATTTTGCAGTTTCTGGAAGTATATAGTCTAAATCAGCACCCTTTACAGCTTTCTTGTAATTCTTGAGATATGCTAGCCATTTTGTGGATGACGGGTAGGTGGAGCTTCTTTCTGAATGTCGATCTCATTTTATATTGGCAGGATCCCCAGTGTTCGAATAAATATTGTGGATGGTGTGGAAGCAGTAACGATTTATTGAGTTGTACATCATGTGAACTCTTATTCTGTGTTTTATGTATAAAGAGGAATATTGGAGTAGAATACTTGCCAGAAGCAACATGGAGATGTTGTTCCTGTTCTCCAGATCTCCTGCAGCAGTTGACCTTGAAACTTGAGAAAGCTGTTGGCTCTCCAGATTCAACAGTTTTTAGTTCTGACAGCGATACAGATAGTTCTGATGATGAAGATGGTGCCTCTACCAGGTATTCAGAGCTCTTAATGAGTTTCTTTAACATTTGCAAAATTTGCTTAATGATTTTGTTTAGTTCAGTTAAATTTTACCAGTGTAATAAAAAAGTGTGTTTTTGTATTCTTTGTCTATTATCTACTTCAATACAATATCTGACAAGATGTTTTAGCTCTTTTGGTTGTCCAGCCTCAAAAAAAAAATCGATTGTAGTTAGTGGTTGAGGTCGTGGTGTCTCGGAGCAGTATGTCTTGGGGTGTTGTAACAGGGGTGCTTCACGGGCACGGTCAAAAAATTAATTGACAGTTTGAAATTACGGACTCTAAATATTGTAGCTGAATTTTTTTGGAAAGCAATCTTTAGATTACACCTTAAAATTTACTTTTAAAACCTTTTATTTATTTATTTTGTACTCCCTCTGTTACTTATTAGTGGGAACACTTCGGCTATTACACTATTCATATACCTCACTTTGACCATATATCTTTTACTAATATAGAAAGATATATGTTATTTTGTAAAATAATGTTGGATTTGTGTCAATGCGTATCTTTTTCAAAATATTTTTTTTGTCATAACTTTTATTAGTAGATAGTTAAAGATATTAATGGTCAAATTTGTGCATCAGCGTGTTACAACTAAAAAATACAGAGGGAGTATTACAATAAGAGGTTTTAATGTATATAAACAATTATGGTGATTAATTTATGTGCAATCCCATTATATATGGATTTTAGAATATAAATATGCTTTATGATATTAATATTGGTTTATATCAGCTATTATGTAAACCGGATGTTGCTGTGTGATTCTAAAGCACACCTTACTGGATTTCATTTCGGAGAATGACAACGTCGAACTATGTTACTGAATGACCTATCGCAATAAAACAACCTTGATTGCAATCCATGGTTATGCAGCAATGTTGTCTTCTGTTTTAACATCTTACTGTACTTGGCTATCTAAGTGGCAGTGTTTTTGCTCGTTAATGCTTAGATGTTGTCTTTGAACTTAATTTTTCATTGGTCAGCACAAACAGGACAGGGAAAAAGAAAATTCGAAGGATTCTAGATGATACTGAACTAGGAGAAGAGACAAAGAGGAAAATTGCTATGGAAAAGGTACAATTTGCATTTGATATTCTTTTTGTCATTTGCAATTGTACGTTCATGAACTGCATTATATTCCGGTACATATTGAATATAAAAAATCAATGTGGGAACTTATATCACTTTCAAATTCTTTTTGTATCTCTGAACTTCTGCAGGAACGTCAGGAACGGCTCAAGTCTCTCAAAGCGCAGTTTTCAAGCATACCCATGATGATGAATGCTTCCACCTGTAATGGAAGCTTACCTGAAGGTGCAAGCTCCGAAGTTCTTGGTGATCCTTCAACTGGTTTTATTGTGAATGTCGTGAGGGAGGAAGGGGAAGATGCTGTCAGGATTCCTCCAAGCATCTCTGCCAAATTGAAAACACACCAAGTATATATATATATATATATATATATTTGTTTTACAAAATTTCTTATGTGTCTGCATTATTATGTTGATTCGTAGGTCTCATGTTTTGTAAGTATTGTTCATGATAAAGGCATGTGATAATTGATATGGGTTGTTATGAAGGTTTAACATAAAAGGTGGAAATACACTTAAATGGGGGGTATACTTTCATTTTGTGTCTACATTTCGTATTTTGGTATTGAAGAGCATACAATGAGATGTCCAAAATGTTGCTTAGTTTTATTTTTGGTTAGGTGTGACGCACAATTCTAGCACAAAAATGGTGGTATATAGTTTTAAGGCATGGAAGAATGTTTATCTTAGAGTTATTGTCCAAAAGTAGTCCTTCAAGTGTCTGGCAGGCGGCATGTATTGCTCAGTGGCATGGAGACGGAATAACAACTTTTATTGTAGCCACAGTGAGTTGGGGGGAGATTGCATCTATACACAAACATTAAAATTATTCCAGAAGAGATTTGGGGGGTGGGGGGGGGGGGTGCGCCTGTGTTAGAAAGCTTGAATCAACAGCTGAATCAAACACAGAAGCCTTAACAGTTGAACGTGAGTAAAGCTGGATGCTGGTTAGGGAGTAAAGGTTAATAGTTGTCAGGTTCACTGCACAATTTCTTTGGGCTAATCTACTGCACATTGCACAAGGATAGCAGTCTAGCAGAGGTTATTATTCTAGTGAGTTATCTTGCAGACACTTCCGTTCCAACTTGCCAGTAGTTATATATCACTCACATTTTTGCTACTTTTGTGTAAGGCCCCATGGAAGCGATAATTTTTCTGTTGTCCTACTTCTGGAAGAAGTCGGTACTGTACTTAATGTATTTGCATCAACTCCCTTGCTTATGTTTCCAAAATAGAATTCTCAGCTCCTGATTTGATAAGGGTCTATGAAAATTCTTCTGGAATAAATATCCGCTAACAAGTATCATAGGTTTTCATTACTGTAAAAACATCCCACACACCTCTTTGCATGCTACATCTATGCCTTCTGATGACTTGGTGGCTTATGGCTGGTAGTCATTGATTTGTGAATTACAGCATTTTGTGTAGTTATTGAACATGAAAGGGGAAGACAGTCGTGCCATTGCTTAGACCATTTTTATGAAATATGTAGAGATTATTAGTAATAATAGAATGAGGGGGAGATGGGTGTCATATAAGGCAAGGGCGTGATTCCTACATAGAGCCTAGAGGGATAAGATGTCAATACTCAATTGTTATTTATATCATTATATGGAGGGATGACTTCCAAAGAGATAGGGTGCTTTTGATGGAAAATAGTATGATTGCGATTCCAACTTCATGTTCTCGAGTTGCAGAGAACAATCCGAACTGAGGCAATCTTTCCGGATTCGCTCCGCCTTACAGCCTTGCTTCCCATTGTAATTGCCATTGTAGCACGTGTGTGGCCCAGCCCGTAAGGGCCATGCGGACTTGACGTCATCCCCACCTTCCTCCAGTATATCACCATCCGCGAGGTCATAAGTTGATAAAGGGAATCTGAACGTAACACTTCCTAGAGGACTCTTTCTTTTACTTTTAGTGCCAATCATGTGATGTATTATAATATTTTTATTATATGATCTTAGCATATATAGCGTCAGATGTTATGAAAGTAAGGCGACCCCCGAAAGCGAAGAAATGAAATCAAAGCGCAGCTGTCATATAGTGTGCACCACCTTATTCTAGTATTTGAGAAATAATACATGTTACTGGTGGGTAGAGGACTAGAGGTGGCATCGTGGCAAACAAGTCTTCGGTTGAGTTCGAGTCATATTTGAGTAGTGAGTCATTAGGTTTGGTTTTTGGTAGGCCCTGCTCATGTTTGGGTCTCTATTCAATTTGTTAATCATAAAAAATCAATTAATTCATATTGTTTTTTCAGTTTGGTTCAAAACCAGGATACCTAAATATACGTTTCAGGTGTGGTCCGGCTGTTTGTGGTCGTTATTCAGCTCAGTCTGTTTTGCATGGTCTGGTGATGGGATAGATGGGGAAGTCAATTTGAGATTGTCCATGCTAAATTAGTTTTCGTTTGTACTTCTTGGGTGCTTTCTTCTTTCTTTACTACTTAGCTTCATGTCTGTTGCAATAGGTATGAGGTTCATTGAACCCTGCAGTTGGCTTTTGCTCTTCCATGACTCTGCTATAGCATTGAAACAAATATTATTTGTTTATCCTAGTATTGCATTCTATAATTTATTAGGTTTAAGTTTTCAACTTATATGAATGCATTCTGCTACTGTGGCGTTTGATTACACTAATGTTGCAGGTCGCAGGAATCCGTTTTATGTGGGAAAACATTATCCAGTCTATCAGAAACGTAAAGGCTGGGGATAAAGGCCTCGGTTGCATTTTAGCTCATACCATGGGTCTCGGTAAAACTTTCCAGGTATTAGCCCTTTCTCTATTGATCTTCAATCTCCATGTGTTGTAGGCTTGTAGCTCGTAGTTTTCTCAGGAAGGAAATTGGACATTAATTTTTCGGTCAATGGCCTCAGTTTTTGCTATTTTGTGCCAAAATCACTAGTAATTGGCTGCCTCCAGGCAGTTTTCTTCACTTGCTTTTTCATTGACTTTTCCGTTTGCAGGTCATAGCCTTCTTATACACTGCAATGAGAGGTGCTAATTTGGGTTTGAAAACAGCGCTGGTCGTTACACCGGTGAATGTGCTGCACAATTGGCGGCAGGAGTTTAAAAAGTGGGAGCCCAGAGAATTCAAGCCTCTTCGTGTTTACATGCTAGAAGATAAATCAAGGTTTTCACCTGATAAACCTTACTTGCAGGCTTGCAGCATAGTTGCAGCTGGAGTGTGTATGTTTTTGTCTATTAGTGTTTTAGTATTGCCTAATTTCTTGGTCATTCTGACTTGAGTGTTTCCTCATAACACTATCTCGGGTTCTATAGGAGTGGACTTCTGGAGTTATGGACTTATGGAGTTATGGGAGTAGACTTATGATGTTATACGGACACTTGTAGGAAGTGAACCACTTTAAATGTTCACAGTTGTAAATTTTGATGCTGGACTTTGGAAGAATAGGAAATCATTGTAATGGTAAAACTGAGTCATAATCCCTCGACCAAGATTGGAAAAGTTAATACTCTTCCTGTCTTTAGATAATACCCGGATTGTCTTGTCCTCTTTTAATTAAGGATATACCATGTTTCTCCAAGGATAACCTTCAATCTTTTGAAAGGTATCAGTGGAAAGTCAATCATAAGCCGTTGCTGTTCTAGAATAGGTAACAACTTTAAACAGACTGTTGTTTCTAGAAGGAGAGATTGATATTATGCAAGTATAGTTGCAAGGTTTATAGGCGTGTTGCTGTTAATCTTACAATTTTCATAATATTATAAACCATATAGAAATTGAAGCAGCCTTTATCCTAATGACATTCATCAACGAATCATCATTATATGAGGCTGCTGCTGCACAACCAACTAACTTTATATGCACGCTATGCATGCGTGGAATGTAACTGATGTGCAGGTTTTTTAGGGATTGATTTTTTTTTTTCCCAAATGAGAGGACTGCAGTTTGTATTTTCTGTTTTTAAGTAGGGTTATATTGGTTAAAAGGGTGGATACCAAAATCCTCAAGAGTTCCCATATATAATAGAGATATAGCAAGCATCTGGTTCTTTTTATGAATCTAATTTCTATATTTCATCAATTAACTGGTGGTGCTACTTTGGCCACTTTGGCAGAGGTCAAGAAAGAGATGCTCTATTGCTCATATCTTTATTTATTTGTGTTGAGTCAGCACGTTGGTAAGTTAAATGTCAAATCAAAGGTCTAATGGAAAATTCTTCTCTGAGATCATCGGGTAATATAGTGCTCCGCTAATCTCTTCCCATCACTCTTGGTGGGTGCCTCATTTGAGGCAGAGGCTCTGCCTTACAATATTGGTGGCAATAACGCTCCATTAATCTGTGACTTGAAGGGTGAAGCTGTGAGGGTAGCTGGAAAGTCGTGGATGTTTTGATAGTGGTCTTCGTGTAAGAACTACTATCTCCATTTCATTTTAGATGCTACACTTTGCAAAACACAGACTCCTAGGCAAATTTTGGTGAGGAGAGAGATAAAGAGAAAGAAAAATGGGGACCCATGTAATAGGAGAAAGATAGAGAGGAGCTATTTCCCAAAAAAGAAAGTGTATCATCTAATATGAAACACCCCATTATAGAAAGTGTAGCATCTAATATGAAACGGAGGTAGTATTTGCAATGAGCTCATTTTCTATGAATTTGTGGTTAATATGCATTTGATGAATTAATTCAATTAGTCAATCTTAGAGCTTGTATGCTAGAAGTTCTTATCGCGCATGACTGGTGATAAATCATACCTATACCCCATATGCAGAGGCAACACCCAACCTTCCAGAAAACAGAGAAAAGAATAGTACCATAATGTTATGGTGATTGTCTTGTGGGATGTAAAACGTTGCTGCTTGGTGGTTGGGTGAGATAAAATGTGGCCTTGGCTTAATGTTTCCAAATACTTTCCGTTTTACTTTTTAACTAACCATTAACATCATTTAATTATTTAAGCTCTTGTATGTGCGCAACGTTCAGGGAGCAACAGAGAGCAGAGTTGCTAATGAAGTGGAGAAGAAAGGGTGGGGTGTTCTTGATGGGCTATTCTTCATTTAGAAATTTATCCCTTGGAAAGAACATGAAAGATCGTAAATCAGCCAAAGAAATCTGCTACGCACTTCAGGTCATCTGCCTTTCCATGTGCTTGTAGTGCTATAATATATACTTTGTTCAATTTTTTTCAAAAAATGTGCTGGAGCTTGAATATCATCATATGATGGTGATGCTTTCCTCAATTTAGTATAATAGTAGAGCCTTAATGTGTAAGTTTGATCCGGTAGTAAACCTTTGTTGCCATGATTGTTGGCTCTAAGCCTCTAATAAGTTTAGGTTCTTTTTTAGCCGCACAACAAGTTGTTATCTAGATTTTTACCTTCTCATGCTTTACCTTATTTACATGGCAGTGGGCTGGCGTATCCAAAAAGTTATATGCATGTCCTTGTCTTAGCTTCTTGTGGTTTTGAGTTATTATGGGTGTTCATATGCCCTATGTATTCAGTGCTGATACTTCATCTTTGCTTCTGCTATATCAGTATATCTCATATGAAAATTGTTCAAATATCTGTCTGATAAAATTTATATGCACTGGTTAGTTCTTAATATTTTTGTTTTTGATGGTGTCTTTCTTGCTTTACCCATAATCAATTCTTCTGTGGTATCCAGTTAATATCTTTGTATATATGAAATTTCAATTCATTGACAGGTCTTCAATATCTAAGCTCCTTAATTTAATATAGTTTCTGCTTTAGTCTGGAATTTTCTGATGCCTTACATAGAATTTTGCCTTTTATGTTAAAGTCAACCTGCGTTTCAGGCATTAGCTTGATATAGTCTGAAGTCTCTATCATAGGTAGCAGTGATGCAACTATGGAGACTCTGGATATCTACTATCTGTTGCATCTTGAGTAGCTTAGAAATTTCTGTCCTGTTTTCTCTGTGTTTTCGTCATCTAAATTTCAAATTGTCGTTGTCTATCCTTTTTCAGGAAGGGCCTGATATACTTGTTTGTGATGAGGCTCATATTATCAAAAACACCAAGGCAGAAATTACTCAAGCTTTAAAGCTTGTTAAATGTCAGAGAAGGATTGCTTTGACAGGGTCCCCTCTTCAGAACAACCTTATGGAATATTACTGTGTCAGTGTTCTAGCTTTGTTATTCTTTCTGGTTGCCATATTATCCTTGAAATAACAGTGCATATCTTCTGACAGATGGTTGATTTTGTGAGAGAAGGATTTCTCGGAAGCATGCATGAATTTCGCAATCGGTAGGTCTTTTTTTTTTTTTTTTGTGATATCTGTTTTGATGTGTTTCTGTAGATTTTTCTGAATTTAATTGCATTTACAGGTTTCAAAATCCTATAGAATATGGCCAACATGCGAATTCTACTGCTAATGATGTGAGAATCATGAATCAGAGGTCACACATCTTATATGAACAGCTAAAAGGGTTTGTCCAAAGAATGGACATGAGTGTGGTGAAAAAGGACTTACCTCCAAAGACTGTGTTTGTTGTAGCTGTGAAGTCTTCTTCACTGCAGAGGAAATTATACAAAAAGTTTCTTGATGTTCATGGATTTACGGGTCATAAGGCTTCTTGTGAAGGAATCCGAAAAAACTTTTTTGCTGCTTACCAAGCCTTATCCCAGGTATAGCATTACTACCACAACAGTTGAATACAGTAAACTGTTTAATAAAGGTGTAATTACTGAATTACTTCTTATTGTTGGACAAAGCAGCGAACTGAATCGGTCTCATAGGTGGTCACATGGATAGCTACCATTTGAAATATTATCAAGCTTATCTTTCTCCTGAATTTTATTTAACTTGCAAAGGGCGTGGAACTTGAGAGATAGTTATGAAGTTATGGCTTCAATTTTATACAAACTTCAAACTTGTATGAACTTATTGCAAAGAATCTTGTGACTGTAGTCCGAAAATGTCACTATTCACTTGTGCTAGTATGCTGTGGGATCCATCTTGATACTTTCTGTGTTTGATTCTCATAACTTCCTTTATCAATAGATATGCAACCATCCTTGGATTCTGCAAATGATGAAAGACAGAGGATATGCAAAACGAGAAGACAGTCCAGATGATAGCTCTAGTGATGAAAATATGGATTCCAATTTGGGAATTGGAGGTACTGATTTCCGTTTTTGTAATGTTTTGACTTCTTTTGAATTATAGTTATTGATTCTGGTATGGAGATCCTCATCTGTCATTTCATCAGTCAGCTAGCCATTTCTTCAAGTTGTTGGTGTTACTCTTATGCATAGTTGTTTCCCTTTTAACTATGGATCTTAAATAGACTGAGCAATGTTTCTAGTTCTTTTGTTGGTTTGTGAATCATGACTCAATGATGTTGATTTTCCCTTAATGTGTTGAGAAGCACTTGAGCCTGTTAATAGCTGAGAGATTTTCTTTTAATGAGTTCACTGATAATTGTCAAAGTAATTTTACTGGAAAAATTTGCTCTCCACATGAGTGAATGAGATAGAAAAAGCAGACATTAGTAGACTCATGTCCAGAAGCACAGGACATTAGGGGTTTTATAATAGGCAATTTGGCTTAGGACCTATGTGGAGACAACGTCTAGAAAGAAGTAGAGATACTTATTGAAGAGTCAAGATGGAATTAAAACTCTCCCATGTTACAAAACGGCCGTTCTATAATGGATTTTGGATTTGCCGGTCCACGAAATCCCGTTATGGAACGCCATAATAAAAATCACATACTTCTCGCCGCGTTGTCCGTTCCATAACGCGAACTCGCCGCGTTAGAACGCTTTTATGCCTGTTACATCCGTTCTTTTTAAATATTGGCCAAAAATATTTTACGATTTAATTATATACCTAATGGAACATGATATTATGATAGATTTGGTTATATTATGTTGTAATAATGCTTCATAAACTAAAACAAAGCAAATAAGGTTAGAACATATTAATGTGATTTTTTTTTAAATATTCCTGCGTCGGCCGGGAAACGTTCTATTTCCCGTTACAAGCCGTCCCCGCAACAATGCGACCGTTACCGCGACCGCGACCCCGTTTTTTGGTCCTTGCCATATATACTTCATTACAATGTGATATTTTTTTTTATGTGGTTTTAGTAGGTTACTAGGTTGTGGGTGTTCATGACAGTTTTTGATCCATTGGGTGTTCATGACAGTGATGATATGATGATTGTTAACGTCTATTATAAATCAGTATTCTACCTGGGAAAAGAGAGTGGTTTTGAGCAATATCTACTTTGCTGTATGAAACCACTGTTTGTAAATTCTTACGCCATACTATATTTGAAGCCTTTGCTTTTTATTTTAATACGTCTGCATGTTGGAACTTTTATGTGTCTTAGGCTAGGTTACTCAGACATGGATGTGTCAGTTTGACGTGACATGGGTATGTGACCTAGGGTAAGACACAACTAGTTTGTCATATGTCCATGTTTTGGTCGAAAATAAAATGATAAGAGTTCATGCCCATGTCGAGACACTCATACCTGAAGAGCAATAACATGTTGCACGATATAGGTCTTAGGTCAACTTAAGATTAATACTCCCTCCGTTTTTTTTAGATGTAACGTTGGACTTTTCACATTTGCCGAGGCACAACTTTGATCGATAATATTTCTTTTTGTATGAAAGTAAAAGTTACAAAAAATATATATTTGGAAAGTGTATACCGTGACGAATCAAACAAGATCCCACATGACTATATTTCTTCTTATGTATAAATAACAATTAATGGTCAAAGTGTATTGGATGAATAGTGCCCAATGTCAACATGTTACATCTAAAAAAACAGAGGGAGTATTATTAAAAAACCTTGAATGACTATATTTTGACAACTACTTTAAACTTATGCCACTATAATTAGGAAAGACGTAGTGGAATAGAATTGTCTGTGATTTAATACTCATTGGCGGAGAAAATAATTCGTCTTTGTAGCTAATGCAGTTTGCTTACTTGAAAAGATGAGACAGGGATTAATATTAAGAAGCATTTCAAAGAAGAAATAAATGCATAAGAACCTAACTCTTAAAGTACGAGCAAAATTAAGTTTCCTTCATTAGTTTTCATCTGTTACTACTCTGTGTAAATGAAGACTTTGCTTGATAGAAAAATGCTCAGAAAGTTAATTCACATTCAGTCACTGGCCAGATCCAGCTTATATGTTATTGGATTTCAATTTCTCATGTCGCTTCTGTATTTATTAAAAATTGTGAAATTGTGATGGCTGAATCATTTAATGATGCTTTTTGACTTGTTTGCTGAATTCTTGTTCCTTTATCCTTGTATATTTGAACATCTTAACAGAGAAAGCGAAGGCAAAAACTGATAAAGGCTTCCTTCATGAGGTTTGTGTTGCTTTTCGAAGTCATTATTTATCTTTCCAGTTGTTTGGTTCTGTACATTCTTTGGAGGGGAATGAAAAGAAAGAGATGGGAAGAAGGCAAGGAACCGAAACAAAAGAAATTGGTGTTTTCTGTTGTTTTAGTTCGTAGGAATCTAGAGGAATTCTTTGTTTGGTTAGTTAACTAAATAGAATTTGCAATGAAAGGAGATTTATGCGGTAATCCCTCCGGTCTTTATTGATTTTTGTCCATCATTGGTTATTTATATGTAAAGGAAAAATATAGTCATGTCATCATGTGGGTTCTTGTTAGATTCGTCTCAAAATGCATTCTCAAAATGTCAATTCTTTTATACTTTTTACTTATTGATTTTTGAATATATTAATGGTCAAAGTTCTATATCTGCTAAGTGTGAGTCTGGCTGTTGATAGAATAAAAACAATGGTTTATTTATTTCCTTTTTTTCCAGTATCTATGCATGAGACAAAAGCTAACATCAAAAGTAGTATATTCTCTTCATTTACCCAAAGTCTATATTTTTTTCAGTATTATAATCCATTATGTCATGCAACTAAGATTTGACTATTTTCTTGAGTACTAAATATAGGTCTCAAAGTTAACAAGTCCATCTGATTAGTTATGTCGAAAGGCATCTATAATTTTCGCTGTTCTTTATTGCTTAGATATCTGTTCTGAGGGACTTTTTTTCCTTCCTGTATAGGGTTGGTGGGACAATCTTCTTAATCAGTATAATCACCAAGAGATTGAGTATAGTGGCAAAATGGTTCTGTTGCTGGATATTCTGACCATGTGCACTGAAATAGGTGATAAAGCACTAGTTTTTAGCCAGAGCATAGCAACTCTGGATCTGATTGAGTCCTATCTATCAAAATTGCCTCGGCTAGGTAAGAAGGGGAAATACTGGAAACGTGGACAGGACTGGTATAGGTGTGTATCTATCTAAAGGCACTTTTCTAAACTATTCCAAGATGATTATATGTCAAATTTGCATCTAAATGAATTTGAACTTGAATTAATTCTTTGCCGAATACCCCGGTTTGTGGTTCACCAGTGTACTTCCTTTGCTATTCAGAATATGTTCTTTCTGTTGAACTCTCAGAACCAATGTAATGGGATAGTGAGTCATATTGGTGCAAGTATTGGACATTTGGGCTAGTACTTTGTGTAAATATATTATATCTGACTGAAACTAACAGATTGGCCCTTACAGAATCTCGAGTCTTGACAAGTTGACATACATGGACCTCCGGCTCAGCAGATAGACTTGTTTGCTATGACTAGCTCTTTTGTCTGTCTGTCGTGTTTTTCACAAGGGGGGGGGGGGAGAGAGAGAGAGATAGAGAGAGAGTGGGAAATGTGCTTGAGTGTATATGTCTGTCTTTCTTAGCTGTGAGTTAGCATTCTTGTGGTTTGTTCTTCCAAAATCTTAGTATTTCTGATGTCTTATATGAAACAGAATTGATGGCAAGACAGAAGGATCTGAAAGGCAGAGGCTTGTTGATGCATTTAACAATCCCCAGAATGGCAGAGTTAAATGCACTCTTATATCAACAAGAGCTGGAGCCTTGGGGATTAATCTTTATGCTGCCAATCGTGTAGTAATTATTGATGGTTCCTGGAATCCAACACATGATCTTCAGGCGATATATCGGGCCTGGAGGTGTGTGCTTGATTTTCTTATTTTCAGTTCTTACGTTCCTTCTTTAAGAAACTCCTTATGTGACTCCACCTAAAAATATATATCCTCTGCAGATATGGCCAGAAAAAGCCTGTATATGCTTATCGGTTGGTGGCACATGGGACTTTGGAAGAAAAGATCTATAAACGTCAGGTACTGCTAGAAGATACGAGCTTCCGCAGGTTCCTTGCCTCTCTTGCTCGATGCAGTCATCTAAAAAATATTTGCATGTTTTACAGGTGAAAAAAGAGGGCCTTGCTGCAAGGGTGGTCGATAGACAGCAAGTCTTAAGGAGTATGTCTAAAGAAGAGATATCAGATCTCTTTAACTTTGGTGATGACGAGAATCTTGACTTGTTACCTGATTTGATAGAGAAGAATGGGCATATGACCGATACATTTAACTGCAAAAAGGTTGAGAATTCTTCGAAACTGAGTTCTTGTGATTGTCCCAGAAGCTGCTCTTCTGACAAGTTGATGGAAAAGTTACTTGATCGGCATCGTCTAAGGTATTTTGCAACTAAATTATTCTCCTGATATACGATATATTATGAAAGTTAGTTTCTGAAAAGGGCATTTTTATTGTTTATGAGGAGTAGCCTTTGTTTCCACTTTCTACCTTCTGCCAACACACTGTATCTTATTGGACTTAGGGGCCGTTTGGTTTTCATGAGGGTAAGGGAATGGAATCAAGAAAGGGGTAGAGGGGGAAAGGAAAGCAAAACCCTTAGATTAAAAATGTTGTTTGGTTGAAATTTTTTGTTTCACTCTTTCCTCTTTTTACATCCTTCCACCACCATCCTCCCTCTCATGATTGCCGGAACCCCGCCGTAACTCCCACCGCTCCCCCGCCCAGCCGGAACTCCCACCGCGCCCCCGCCCAGACGGAACTCTCACCGCGCCCTCGCCGGAACTCCCACCGCGCGCCCGCACTGCGCCTGCGACCTCCCCCTCCCCTTTCAGATCTGTCGTTTTTAATTCGCCTGCGTCTTTCGGCCAGTTGACGTCCCCCCTCCGTCGCACCTTTTCCTCTTCTAATCGCAGCCCCTTCATTTCGGGGGTGGTGGGTTATGGGTGAGGGTGGTGGTTCGTTTTTCGAGGTTGGTCGTGGGTAATGGGTGGGTGGGGGTGGTTTTTCGAGGGTGGTGGAAGGTTTCTTGGTTGGGCGGTGGTTGGGTGGTCTTAGGTGGGCGGTTCTGGTGGCGGTTGGGCCGGCAGGTGAAGGGGCCGGTGGGTGGGGTGGATCTGGTGTGAGGAGTGGCGGCGGTGGATCTGGTGTGAGGAGTGGCGGCGGTGGGACTCCGGTGGGGCTGTTGGGCACTAGTGGTGGTGGAGATGGGGTGAAGGTGGTAGTGGTTGGCTAGTGGAGGGGGTTGTTGAGGGGATTGGGTGGTCAAACTAAATGATCAAGGGTTTTCAAAACCCCCATTTCTAAGTGGAGGGGGGGTTGGGGAATCAGGTTAGAGGGATTTGGGGTAATGGAGGGGAGAAAGGGAAAGGGAAAGGTAAAACCACTCAACCAAACAACTTTTAAGGGAATAGAATCAATCTATTCCCTTTCCCTTTCTTGTAAACCCCTTACCAAACGCCCCCTTAGTTCTTTCTTATGAGCACATTGTATCTTATAGCTCAAGACAGCCCTATGAGGGTTATAATTAAACTGCTTCTGCAGTTCTGGTAGGTGCATGTGAGGGACACTGATCGATGTCGTGGGCTCGGTATTAAGTCTGCGTGGATTTGGGATTTCTAGTATATAGGTTATATCATGTATAATGTTTTGGTAATTTAAAAAAAAAAATGTTTTGGTAATGTATTGAGTCAGTGCCACCATAACTTCGCTTCATTAATAGAACTGTAAAATTTAAGTCTCTGAAAGATGTAACTCTATCTATTTTATAAGAAGTATAAGTCAGCCGTCTTTTATCAATGATGAACTTCACCATGAATTATCCCAAAAGTATATTGATAAAAATTACACAAAGGATTGTGAAAGTATCTTATAAGAGATATCTAATGGTTAAAGTAAAATCCTGAAAGCATGGGTGCCCTTTAGTATTAACTAGACGGAGTACACTATCATTATGGGATGAAATTAATTCTAATTATTTTCTGAAATTGTTATGGAAGCGTAAAAATAATTGAGACATGATTTGATGAACATATATTCTTTCCATAGCTGCTCTAAAGTCCAAATGTTTTGAACTAATTTGCTCCCTCCGTGTGCTAGTATATCTCATTATATTCAACTTCTTTCCAGGTGGATTATGAATTTCCATGAGCATGAGACACTGCTGCAGGAGAATGAAGAGGAGAAGCTCACAAAAGAAGAACAAGATTTGGCGTGGGAAGTATTTAGAAGAAGTATGGAGTGGCCTGAAGTTCAGCGAGCTCCAGCTGACATTGAGTGGCAGGAAGTGAGGAGGGTCCCAGTTGACGAGTCTACATTCGAGCAAAAACAAAGTACTCTAAACACAACTAGCATATTACAAGAGAGAAGCGATGTTTCCAATCCCTTGGCTAATATTCCGACAAGGTACAGTATGCAGGCACGGAGATGCACCAACATATCTCACCTGTATACTCTGAGGTTTCAAGGAACAAAAGTGGGCTGCACTACTGTTTGTGGGGGATGTGGCGAAGAAATAAGTTGGGAGGCCCTCAATAGGGATAGCAAGTGAAAGAAGGTTAGTAATGAAGGATCTCGTCGGGGCGTTTGCCCATTTTGCTTATAGCTTGATCCTTGTAAGTAGATTGTTGCTTTTTGTATAGGAGTAAGATAGTGCCATGCTGATTCTTTACCTCTCCTTCCCTTTTGACGTTGGTAGAGTTTAACCCCTGACCTTACGGTGTATTAGGATCTAACAATTACAACATACAGTGTACAGCAAACATTCAGCCAAATTTTGGGATCACAGAATGATATAAAAAGCAAAGCATTTTGTTAAAGTTTGTGACTTGTGCTTTCACTGTCTCATTTCACTTCTTTGGTAGGTGTTAATAATTTTGCGTGGAAAGTTTATGTAATTCTTGTCTAACCTTTGACTATATTTATTCTCTCAATTATCTTTAGCAATGTATAATACCATGTTTGATGGTCATATTGATTGGTTATGATTATTTATGAAGAAATCCATATGCTTGAGGATTAAGTTGCATTACTAGTGACATTTATATGTGAATTTTCTTGTAAAACTACATAAAAATTTCTATGCTTGGGGAAATATGAAACATGTTGCTGAAAGCATATATGCCAATGTTTGGCGTGTACGAATGCTTATGCCAAGTCTTCAAGCACTAGCATTTTCTCAGATTTTATAATCTATATGCTTTAGATGGACATTTTATCGAGAAACTAGAGGGGTCTACACCAAAGAATTTGAGAGCATGTGTTGATGTATGAGGTGCACAAGTGTAATTCGGACATGCACAAATACACTTGTCACCTCATGTGGATCATATGAGGCACATATGTCAACCTAACATATACTCTCTCCGTCCTAAAAATGTTTTCGTCGGCCGACACTTTTCATTTGGTACTTTGACTGTCTTCTAGTTGATATACATAAGAAAAAACATAGTCATATTAGATCTTATTTGATTTATCCCAATTTATATTTTTCAAATATATAAATTTTTATAATTTTTTTCATATATATAACTCAAACAGAGGCGGACCTAGGGGGTGGTCTATCCAGGTCACGGCCCACCCATCATAAAAAATAATAATAAGCAATATTTGTAACTTTAATACAAAAATTTTGGTGGAGGGGATGATTTAAGTGCTAGGTTACTAATGCTGAGGTCGTGTGTTCCATTTTTGATATTTTGGTTTCTTTTTCACCCTTTGGCATGTGTTATTATACTTTCTTTTTACATTATTTTTTCTTTGATTCAGCTCATATTATATGAAAATCCTGCATCCGTCCCTGAACTCAAGATATTAGTGTTTAAAATTGCATCCCATAAACTGTAAAAAAGCAAATGTAGCAACATTTTTGAGACAGAGATAGTATTAGGAGAATATCGTAGTAGTTTTTTTCGTCTAAGTATTCTTAATTTGCAGAAGCTGTTAAAATTTCAAACCTTATCTTTCCAAAATCATTTTTCAAGATCTGCCACTACTATATTCAAAAGCATTTGCACCCTATTAGAAATCCAACTAATTTAACACTACTAATGTGCATCCTAAAACAGTAAATTTATCCCCACGTTCCAAGAATAACATATTCTTTGCTCCTCTTTTTCTTATCATCTTTACTCTAAAATCAAAATCTTACAAGTTACTCTTTCAAAAGTCCAAAATCTTGAACAACAAGCTGTGTGTGCATATATATTCTTGTTCAATCCTTGTCAAAATAAAGTCATCAATATTCAGATGATTGCACATTTGCACTACTAACTAACCCACTTCACCACTACTTAAAGGACCTCTTTCATCATCTCTATTCAACACATTCTTCTCCTAAAACCTCAAAACTAACTACATCATCTTATCATTTATAACAATGATGAGAACACCCATGTCAGAAAATGGTGCAGGAGTTCAAACTCTGCCACCAAGAAGAGGTCTTGTTAAGGCCATGATAGTTGGTAAACTAGTTGAGTTGGTTAAAACTGAGCATCCTGCTCCTACAATGAGTTACTGTCCTAGGAGTGTTAATAAGTCGGAGGCGAATTCGGATCGATGCATCATTACTCACTAAGTTCTCTGATACTGTATGCTTATGATATGAAGTTATGTGAAATTATATGGTTTTAGTTTACTAGTTTTATAGGTTTTCTTCTATCACTTGCTCAGTTGCTTGGCCCTATAATCTTAAGAGTTGATCTTTACTGAGATGGTTATTAAGTATGACTAGCTTGTATAGACTGATATAAATCAGGTGTGCTTTGTTATTTGTGGTATTAATGTAAGGATTTACTATTTGAACTTGATAAAATACTATAGATGCTCTTCTTTTTTTTCTCTATCATGCTAGTAAATGGCTTCTCGCAATGCTCCCTTGCAAGGAAAATTGTTCATGCTTCAACTCTAAAACAATTTGAATTCGTGAATTGGCCTCAATGCCACCAACGATAGCGCAGGTGCAATCAGTGCTACCAACCTTAACTAGTAGCCAAAATACTACTCCTTCCGTTTTTTTTTGGATGTAACATATTGACTTTGGGCACTATTCATCCAATACACTTTGACCACTAATTGTTATTTATACATAAGAAAAAATATAGTCATGTGGGATCTTGTTTGATTCGTCACGGTATACACTTTCCAAATATATATTTTTTATAATTTTTACTTTTATACAATTAGAGATATTATCGGTCAAAGTTATGCCTCGGCAAATGTGAAAAGTCCAATTAAAAAAAAACGGAGGGAGTATAAATTATTGATTTGAATGCAGCGAATGTCATAAACAATTATGAAACTTACTTTTCTTGCTGGCAGCGTGGATTCCGTAATAATTTTTTTTTTCCCACTTTCTCCCTTTTTTCATTCATTTATCATTTTTCTTAATTAGAAGTCTAAGTCACATGAACATGCGTCGGGAAAACTTCAGTATCATTAATGACACTTATTGCACCAAGGCCAATATGACGTTTTGCCTACTAGTCAAAGTTGGTGGTATTGTAGTGTACATGTGTTTTAATTTATGGTGTTAAGGCCAATATTACCTATTAAGTATATATAGTCATTGATCATATTTGATTTGAGAAGAGAGCCATAGGATTTTATTGAATCGAATTAATGGAACTTTAATGTTGATGTAAGATTGTGAGATGAAGACTCATAATATGATAGTAACCATATTTCTCTTTTTGAAGTTGTATGAGTATGATTGTACGAGGGAGGGTACTACATGTTGAATAGATTTACTTTCTAATGTCGTTTAATATTTATGTGTATATATAGCATGGATATTTATAATTTCTAGAATAGTTTTTAGAAGTTAATTAAATTAAAAAACCTAAGGGTCCGTTTGGTTGGAAATATTTTAGGCTTGGAAACGGATTGAGGTAACACACTCCCTTATTTTATATTTGGTTGAGTTATTCATTTTTTTCACTCCCTTACTAGCCCAATTTTGATTCCCCCATCTTGAAACCCTCCTCACACCATAGGAAACAAAAAGTAAGGGAGTCATTAGGCCAATGATTCCATTCCTACATCAAAACAAACAAGTGTCTAAAGTAACACATTCCATTTCCATTCCATCCTTTCATCTCATTTCATTCCCTTTCCATTCCTTATTTTGAACCAAACGACCCCTAATTGTGTAGACATCTTCAATGCATATAAATATTTGACGTATTCATGAGGGAGTTTTAAGAAGGAAAATTAACTATAGCTATAGTAACTTTTTCCTTTAATATACACCTATTAGGTAGATTTTTGTATTTTAAGTGGTTGTTTGACATACATGAAAATTTAATTTTCATGGCAATCTAGAAAATTATTTTCCTTATGTGGTTTCTAGGAAATACACTTACAAAAATTATTACAAGAGACGATCTAATCTATATAAATATATTAAAAGACATTCCTAGACAAGGAACGGTGCCACGTGGCGCTCTCCCTAGGGGAGTTTTAGCTCATGTAATCCATGAGCAATAAAAAAATTAGAAATTGTATGTCATAGAGTTTGATCCCATCACCTTAAGTTCATATACTAAAGTTTTAACCACTAGACCAAGTTGTATTTTGTGTTATCATTTTAATGTAAAATATTGATAAATGAAAATTTTCCTTACCTGGGGTATAGCCCGACCCTAAAAACTAGTTTTAATATAAAAGTAGACCTAGTCACTAAATGGATTAAACTAGTCACGGTAAAAAAAAATTAACCTAATTACTATTGGGTTAATTTTATTTTTCATATTGGGCTTATCATTGCATAATTTTAATTTAAAAATAGGCGGTCTCTTACAAGATAAACCCATAAACTTAGGCTATGTTTAGTTCACCTGAAATTTTCTGATCTAAACTTATCTGATCTGATCTGAACTTATATTTTCTCATATGATATGATCTGATTACAAATCTTATCTTTTAGATTTTTCTCAATATACAAGAAAAAATATAGTCATGTGGGGGTCTTGTTTGATTCGTCTCAATGAGTACTTTATTAATATTCAATTATTATAATTTTTACTAATATGTAATGAAAGATATTTAACAGTATATGATTTTTAAATATAAGCATGATCTGATCTGATCTGAACTTATTTTTTCTGATCTGATCTGATTTGATTAGATTTGAAATAAGCAAAAATAAGATGAACTGAACATAGTCTTAATATGTGTGGTTGACATAAAGGAATTTGTATTTTCCATGTTGATGTGTGAATTTTGAATGATCAAGGGGGTTGAACGGATTCCCCCATTCTTTCCAATTCCTATCAGCCAAATAACTACCCAAATTAAAAAATCATAAAAATTTATATTGACCACTTAATTTCATGTATATGAAACAACCACAAAATATTAGGAACAATTTTTATAATTTAGAATCTGATGCAAATTTTCAATTCATTGTAGAATTATTCTCCACCGAACAATAAATGTGGGGTCATACTATATTGATTTACCATATTGCCTTTTCCTACAAGTTACTGAAATTAATTCTAAATGTAGCTTAGAGCCTGTTTATTATCACTGTCAATTATCAATTTTTGGGTTGAACATTATAAAAGTTATTACATGGTTTAGGTTCTATAACTAGTTATTATATTCGGACTATGTTCCGAGTAAGAAAAATTTCATTTATTAATATAATGCATTATGATAATAATATTAAATACAACTTAGCCTAGTGATTAAAACTTTAGTATATGTACTTGAGGTCTCGGGATCAAATCTTATACTATGCAATTTCTTAATGTTTTTATTGTACATGATTGAAAAGCTACTTTTTCAGGGATGTGCTATATACAACAAAAAAAAGGCTAAATACATCAAAACATATTAAAAGACTAACCTATCCTTAGGGGGGACCATCTATGACAAATGACCCCCTTTTGGAGGGGTCATCTATGACAAATGATCCCCCTAAGGGGGGGTCATCCATGACAAATCACCCCGCTTTGGGGGGTCATCCATGACAAATGACCCCGCTTTGGGGGGGTCATCTATGGCAAATGCCCCCCCTAAGGGGGTCATTTATGATAAATGACCCCATTTCCATAATCACAACCCGAAAAATATAAAATATGATCTACCAACCTTGAATAATATGACAATAAATTTGAAATTTAAACAATTGAATACTCACCGAACTGCTGTTATTATTATTTATTAAAGCGACCTCCATAGTTGAAGCCCAATTATAATAAAAAAAATTGATGCAGCGACGAGAGAGTACTTATGTGGTAAAGGGAAAAGTGTTTGTGGTGAGTGAAATTATATTCTCAAATTTGCTATAGGGTGAGTAATAATATATATCATTAAAAAAATTTCAATTAACCATGGTTAAGTTAGGCATAATTTTAGATGTTGTATTTAGCCTTTTTTTTTTTTGTGCTGTATATAGCACTTATGTTTGGAAAAATTATGACTTTTTAGAGATTCCCAAGAAATAGAAGGATGTTTAAGGTAGTAACTTTTTTTTTTTCTCAAAAATTACAAAACTATCATTGTAATCTGCATTATTCATACTTCCACTGTTTTTTATAGAGGCTATATTTTCCTTAAATAAAAATATCATAATAGATGTTACATATCATAAATGGATTCCTTTTCATCATAAAAATCTTAAAATACTATTAAAAAGTTGGTGATTCCCCACCTTCTCTTTTAAAATACTCATACTTTTTTTCCTTAACAAATATTTTTTTTATTCAAAAAATGACGGTCCTCTACTTTCTCTCTTTACCTTTCTTAAAAAATCTCCACTTTCTCTATGTAGCATGTATAAAAAAACGGAGGAAGTATATTGCATCATTATTTGTTACTTTATCTATATGCAAATGGAAGCAGGGGGGCCATGCTTGTGAGTTGTGGGAAACTAATGTTGTCAACAAAACTTTGATGAGCAAATAATTAGCGTGAAGATGCAAAGATGCTTATTTTTAACCAATTGAAAACTTATCTTTTGTTTTTAGTCATAAATTCAAAAGCTACTTTTTTCTTGGGAAGGAATATGCTATAGTTTGGAAAATATCTGGGTGGAAAGTGGGAACTTAACGATAGGGGGTAGTTTTCACCCAATTCACAGATGGAGCCGCCGGCAAAATAATGATAAGAAAACCCCTGAATTTTTTCGTTAAATAATATAAAAGTGAGTTTTAATTTTCAAAATATGTCCAAAAAAAAAATTCCCTGCGGCACGTGAGATTTTTTTTTTTTCTACTTAAGTAAAACTACTTAGGTAAAACCTTGGCATTGAGTGATATAAACCGCTACTTCATAAACCGCTACTTTAAGTAGCGGTTCATTGATGAAAATCGCTACTCCAAGTAGCAGTTTACTGAAATCCCCAACTATAGAGTTTGATATGTGCTTATAACATTTTGTCCAGGTAAACCGCTACTCAGGATAGCAGTTTATATAACCGCTACTGGGATAGCGGTTTATGTGTATAAACCGCTACTTAACGTAGCGATTTATTTTAAAATAAACCGCTATTGTGAGTAGCGGTTTACGTGGGTAAAAAAAAAAAAACAGTTTCTCGCGTGCCGTCCTACTTGGACGGTACGCAGGGATTTTTTTTTTGGGCATATTTTGGGAATTAAAACCCACTTTTGCATTATTCAAGGAAAAGATTCGAAAACCGTACATGTTAAGAATGATTATTGATAATAGTACGGATCTGTTTTTCTCGACATAAAATAACTAAACTGATTGTAACTGAACTAAATTGAACTGAACTGAAATGAATTATAACTAATAGAAATATTAAATGATAATTGGAGCTGAATTGAACTAATTGCAACTGAATTGAATTGAATTGATTATAATTGAACTAAACTGAATTGAACTTAGGCTATGTTCAGTTCACCTTATTTTTGCTTATTTCAGATCTAATCAGATCAGATCAGATCAGATCAGAAAAAATAAGTTCAAATCAGATCAGTTCAGATCATGCTTATATTTAAAAATCATTATATCTTTTATTACATATTAGTAAAAATTATAATAATTGAATATTAATAAAGTACTCATTGAGACGAATCAAACAAGACCCCACATGACTATATTTTTTCTTATATATTGAGAAAAATCTAAAAAATAAGATCTTGTAATCAGAAAAAATAAGTTCAGATCAGATCAGAAAAAATAAGTTCAGATCAGATCAGCTAAGTTCAGATCAGGAAATTTCAGGTGAACTAAACATAGTCTTAATTGAAAATAAGTTGGGGAGAACAGACCCTACATACTACACATAATGATAAATTAACACCTTTTACATAACACAAGGTGTGAATTCACCTAATTGTCCCCCTCACACATATTTAGCATCATATTATATGTCTTAGGTTGACCAAGTTCAGGATAATTAACTGTGCACCCAAATTCACTTTATCACACAAAAATTGATTATATTAGGAAAAAAACGACTCTATCATACGAAAACTGACTATATTAGAATATTAATTGTACTATAAAAACTGACCATATAATATGGTTCCATTATCACTATCTACTCCCTCTGTTTCAAATTATAAGGCATTTAAGCTAAAAAATTTTGTTTCACAATATAAGGCGTTTTACATTACCAATGTAAAATTAAATGCAATTTTATACTATCAAGATAAGATTATAGGTTATTTTTTATTATCAACACAATATTTAATGTCAATTCTTATTACCTATGCAAATTTAACTAAAACTAACTAAATTCTTAATATGCGTAAAAGTGGTTTACATGCCTTATAATTTGAAACGGAGGGAATATACAAATATATTGAAAGATGTGCTTGTCAAAGTTTATATGCCACGTGGAATCCTCCCTCTTGCATTAAAATTTTGTCACGTGTACAATTAATCAACAATAGCCAGGTCCTTGGGATTTTCAAAAAACACATGTTGATGTCTTGAATAGAACCTTGACTTCTTACTAAGAATTAAGTCGCATTTACCATTTGATCTAATATTTTTTATTGATTTTGGTGTCCATAAACCCCTTCTATGTCTTTATAGTGATGGTCACCCTCTTTTCTCCAGACATAAAGTTGGAGTATAATTTTCATTATGCACTTGACATATATCGATTGTCCAAAAGTAAAGATGATGCTGAAATTCGATCAAAATACATGGTAATGGTATTAAAACCGAAACAAAGTAAACAATACGATTTGCATAAACAACATAAACAGTAGTTCAACCATGTCTTAACATAAACAGTAGTTCAACCATGCAAAAATAAGACAGTAACACCCTTAGCAACACTTGACCTACACACTCGTTTTATTGTAAACCTCGTCCATTCAAAATATTCGCCATATAACATCAATAAGATCTTATGTCTCGATTAATAACCCATCTTTTATTTCAATCCCTATTAATTTTGCTACCTCATCAGACATCAATAATTAATTAACTACTCCCTCCGTCCCAAAATATAGTTCCCATTTCCATTTTGGGTGTCCCAAAATATAGTTCCCATTTCCATATTTAGTTCCACATTTTTCCGTAATATGCCTAGAAAAATCGTGTCCAATCATTTATTTGCTTCTTGAATTTTGTTTTTTCCTTTGTTTATTCAACCAAAATGTTTCAATTAATGCTCTTTCACCAATTATCTCCATTCTCTCTCCTAAAATCATCTTTTCCCATACAACATTTATTTAAATAAACAAAAAATCTTTACTATCCCAACTTGCATAAATTACCGTAAAAAAAAAAGAAATGGAAACTATATTTTGGGACGGAGGGAGTACCTTAAATCATTTAGGTGAATAGGTAATAAAGTGGAAATATGAAAGCCATTTGGAACATTAAATGAGACACTATATAAGACATAGAATCCCTACAAGATTACATTATGGGAATGTGAAATCCTCCAAACGAAAAACTATACTGAATTGACTGTCAGAAGAACTGAAAGAAGTGGAAAAAATGAGAAGTTTATATTACAAAATTCAAGTGTACAATAAATTTGGGATAATCCCACTCTAAACTCTGATAAAAGACCACTTCAAACGTTCAGAGTTTACCTCTACAACATCAATGACAAGTATCTGGGGTAGAAAATCCAGGGTGACCCTGATACAAATATGTACATACTCAAGATTCATCACACCACTTCAGATGATTCAAATATACGGGGCCGGATCGATATTCATTTAACTGACATTCCGGGCATACACAAGAAATCGATTTGATGTAGATCACCATCTCTCATCTCCAAACCAATTATCCTTCTCTTTGGGTCCTGTTGGCCCTTCCTCGCCGTAAAGCTCAGTTGGAAAGAGATCCAACAAGTTCTCCATCGAGAATCGAACAAATATAGGAAGATGATTCATTATTTTCTCCAACTCAGAACACGCATCATACGTCAATTTAGGTCCCCACTCTCTCATAAACTGGAGCCAACATGGTTCTTCTACGGTATCTCCGAGATACTCTGCAGCAACAATCTTGTACTTGGAACTCGAGTCGACAAAATATTTGCTTTTAGCAACATCATTTCTCACCCCTATCCCGAGCTTAGAAGGCCCTAGGAGATAAGTTCCTGAATGTGCATAGCTAGCATGACCACATTTGGATGAATAGACAATTGCTTTGTTTTCATTAATGTACTCCAAATTACTCGCATCAACCCACTTACCACCGCTATGTTCTGAGAAGTATATGCTCCACAACTCCCCGGTGAAGTTGCTCACTCGAAGAGTAAAGTGTTCCCAGTCGCCTACGTGCTCTCCTACTCTAGTTAGTGAGAAATTTGCCAAGCCAACTTTGAGGGTTGCGGGCCCATTGAAGGGGCAAAAAACCCACATTGCAATATCGGTGAACGCACCACCAAAAGCCGGTTTTACATGTACATACAGCTCTGCACTTTCTAAGTTCCCACGCTTGACATAATCTCGTTTATCATCATCCTTTGGCAAATCTATCCAATATTCTCCGTCATTCAAACCACCCTTAGGCAACAGAGAACCATTTGAATCAATTCTCTCACCATCACATTTACCATTCTCGCACAAGCGGGCCCCGTTGTCGAAAAACCACTGCACCGAAGAGGGCATATAGATCTCATCAGGGTGGAAATACACTGTGGGTCCATACTGCTTGATAAGGGCATGTATTTGCTCCAAATTAGGCATTGCATTTAGGGTAGGATCTCGATTCTTCAAACAGGCCGTGGTTACCACATCTTCTTCAAGTATTCCATATGTACAGCTAAAGAAGGTTCCTACACAGACACCTCTTGCATACATACCCCTTCTGCAAGGTCTTGTCTTCCAAACAGTAAAATCGTCATCGAGTATCATATCACAAGCTTCGCAATTTTCCGTTAAATCGCACCGAACACATCGAATATCATCAACAGAAGGCTCAACTGGAGTATCAGTGACCAGAAGGCCCATGGCTCTGTATCCCGTTGGAGCATTAGGCAACCATATAAAACCACACTCGGAGCTCCAAACCAAAGAAAAATTATGCGGTCTCTTTAGAGCAGGAGAATCTGATGATTGTTTGACCTCCCTAGCAACAAGGACAAATCCCCACAAGGGACGATCGTTTGATTGACAATAGTGACCAAGGCAAAAAAATCCATCTGGAATTGCGACGGGCTTATAAAATGTCACACCTTTCGAATTTCTACGAGATGGGTTGCAACTCCATACACTCTCAAATTTGGTAATCTTGGCAACCTCTAACTCTCCAAGGTTTATTTTTCCTGTCGCAAAACCTTCACCTGAACCCAAATTGACCAGTATGGCATAAGAACAGTATATAGCATATCCAAAAATACATGGTATTACACATATATTTGTCACACAATATAGAAAGCAAGATAAGTATAAATGGCATATGACACATATATATAGTCTAACCTAGATACACTTCTAGTGTTCATAGTACACTATAGGAGTAAGGCCCTGTTCAATGTTCAATTTACCTAAATTTTAGTGACTGAAATTATTCTTACTGATTAAAATTAATCTATACTAATCAAGACTAATTTATACCGAATACGACTAAATGAGTGTTATTCTTCTCCATTGACGAAAACAACGAACACGAATACACGATCTAAGTCCTGTATTCATGCCAAAATCTGCTTCTTTCCCTTTTCTCTGTTGTTCTTTTCTTTTGTTTGGGCAGGGGGGAGAGGGGACAACAATATTAAACAACCAAAGTATTAACCCTTTAAAACAATAGAGATATCAGCCTTGGAACATTCTGCAGAAACAAATAAGATTTACATTTCCATAGATGCTAATTTACACAAAGAAACAAATATATACTGATTTGACTTATCTTGAAAGACAAAAATATTTCGCTTTCACTCTGATGAAAATAGGACAAATACATTAATCTTCAAATTGTGGAGAAACGGATAAAACCATTAACTTGATAAAAATGTGCACTACAAAAAACAGATTTTAGCTTTACATGCTTAATTATAAATAATGGAATTAATTTATGGTTGTTATCATCTTTATTACTACAAAACTGAACTAATTTGAATCATTCAGCAATTTTTCACTATGAAAACCCAAAATCTGATTTTCAAACTGAGTATTTTTTTTTTTTTTTTTTGAGGGGTCAAACTGAGTATTTTTTTGTAGGGTGTCCAAATTAAATACTTCTATAAATGAAAGGAAATATTTTTCTTAATTAGTATTGCTAGATTAGATTTCATTATAAATTTCTAGTTTTGGATAAATGCCTAAATTCACGGCTATAATATCTGAGAGCAAATCAGCCAGACCCATGTCAGAAATTTTGTCCAAGAAAGTGAAAAAAAAAAAAAAACCCAACATGCAAAAACTTCAAAAATTATCATCAAGTTTTAGTGAAAATTTTACTTTTTACATATATAAAATATAGTTCTAAGTGCAAAATTTTCAATGATTTATTACTCCATAATTAGCCAAATCAAAAGGGTAACCAAAGAAAAACAATGGACTACCAAAGTCAAAAATTAACCCAAAATACATTCTTTAAAATAACCCAGGAATAGAAACCAACAAATTCAAGTATTTCATCAAATTCCAGTAATTCTTCACTCAATAATTACCCAAATTCTATTTTTATATTCAAAAAAAAAAAAAAAAAAAAAAAAAAAAAAAAAAAAAAAAAAAAAAAAAAAATTACTGCTCTTTAAGCACATACCTTGAGGCCACTGTGGAAGATGAGCAGGCAAAGAGAAGGGTTCAGGAAGTTGGGAAAGTTCATGATATTCTGAACTTCTATTCCAGTGAAAACAATCACACCCAAACATCTTTAAATTTTCCTAAACTACAAAAAAAAAAATCAATCTTTTTTGAAAAATTGCAAGAATCATGCAAAACCCACAAATACCCACAAATTTAAACTGCCATTTTTGACCTCTTTTTTCCTTAGAAGTAGGTGGGTGAGAAGAGCTAATTACAGAGAGAAAGAGGAAAAAAAAAAAAGAAAAAAAAACACCCACCTTGAAATTTTGATTTGATAATGAAAAGTATATAAAGGAGCAAAAAAATCAGGCAAGAAAAAAGGGTTTGGTTGCTTGAGTTTTGGATTTTCTCTAATTGCTTTTTCTAAGTGGACATTACTTTTTATTTGTACAAAGAGGGTCCCCTCTTTGCTAATCTTGATGTTACGACTTTACTACTAATTGTTTGATTTGATCTACAATTTGTTGGGATTTTAACCTCTCTTAGGGGTTAGAGAGAAGATATAGAAGAGAGAGAGGTGTAGTTGTATCTAATTCGGAAAGTTAGGACAAGATTAACTGTATTTTTAAGTGTTGGTTGAGTCCTAATCCAACATTGATAAAGTTACTTGTCCTAATAGGATTAATTATGTGTTATTGATCATGGACTCTTCATTTGATTTTTGAGAAGACTATATGAGGGGCTATGCGGTTAAGCTAGTAAGCTTAAATAAGAAAAGAAATAATTAAACAGTCGCAAAATGCAATAAATCCATACTACTTATGTGAGTTATGGCCTTATTGAAGATAGATTTTCTTAGAGATGGCTGTAAAAGGACCAACTTAACCAAAAGCTTAAGCTTATGGTTGAGGCCCCATGAATAGATTTATACTCTATCACGCCCCCTCACGCAAGAGCCCTTTGGGCTTGAAGTGTGGATGCAGCACAGGTCTCCCTCATATACCTAGCGCTAAATATTCCACTGAGAAATGAGGGGTGAATGAGATTCGAACCCGTGACCTTTTTGTCACGCTGGCTCTGATATTATGTCAAAGGACCAACTCAACCAAAAGCTCAAGCTGATGGTTGAGGTCCCAGGAATAGATTTATACTCTATCACGCTCCCTCACGCAAGAGCCCTTTGGGGTTGAAGTGTGGATGCAGCACAGGCCTCCCTCATACGCTGGCTCTGATACCATGTCAAAGGACCAACTTAACCAAAAGCTTAAGCTTATGGTTGAGGCCCCAGAAATAGATTTATACTCTATCAATGGCCACTGGTGCGGGTTATGCGAGCTGGTCCACAAGTCCTAGTGGGTTGGGCTGAGATTTTACAGCCCATGATCGGACCGTGAAATTCACGATTTGGGTGGGCTGGTCCACGCGTTGAAAAGTCTTGGCCCACATCGGTCTGTTGTCATTTTCACAGTTCGGTAGGTGGTTCATAGGCCTCTCAAGCTGTCGGGTCAACATGAGATTTTTTTCAAAATTATTTAATCATTTGAAATTATTTATTATTGTTGCATAAAATCTTTAGATTTATTTAAAATATATATTTATTAATATTAATCAATAATTTCATTATTTTTGAATTTGATTGAATTATATTATATGAAATTTGATTAAAATATACACATTTTGGTTGGGGACTCGAATTCGACCGCGAAAACTCGTGCTATTGGTGTTGCGCCGGTGGAGGGGAGGGAGTGTGGGCTGGGGGAGGGGAACCAGTGGAGTGGAGTGGAGGGGGACCAGTAGAGGGGAAGGGTGGGGGAGGCTAGTGGGGGGGGGGGATCGGTGGAAGGAAAGGGTGGGGGTGGGGGTAGGGGTTGGTGGAGGGTAGGGGAAGGGTGGGTTAGGTTTAAATTAGGATTAAGCAAGGTTAGAGCTAGATTAAGGTAGATTAAAATTAGGGTTAGGGTTAGAATTTAAGGTTAATGGGGAAATGGTAGATTAAGCTAATGGTAAGTTAACGACAGTTAGGAAAATGGTATTTAGTGAACGTTTTCGAAAACTCAAAGGTATATGGTGAATATCTGAAATATTAAGAGTATGGTGAATTTCTCAATTTGTTGGGGGTATTTGGTGAAAAAACCATATAAAAATTTGATATTTGGAATCTTCGCATTGAGACGAATCTAACGAAACTCCACTTGACTATGTTTTTTTATATATATACTAATGCGAGATAGTTTAACAAAATTGGTCAATGAATAGTGTCACAAAATCAAATGATCCAACTAAAAAAATACGAAGATAGTGTATATTTATAATTTTTTTTAAAGGTAAGATGAAGTCTCTTGCAAGGAAGGGGAAAAATTGGGGATCCCTCCTGGCAAGGGGTGAGACTCAACCCCCTAACCTCTAGGATCGGAGATGATGCCAATACCACTAGGCTATCATATGTTGCTTCGTGTATATTTATAATGTGATAAAAAATGATTTATGGCAGTGCGTACGTGTATGATATGCACCCCCACACCAACATTACGTGTGGTACATTTTTTTAGATTGTTGATTTATCTCTATACAAGTGGCTTGAATGCTTGATCAGCTAAGAATGACCTCCAACCCCACCATCCCAATGGCGCATTTTTCACGATGGCTAGAAAAGCGATGTTAATATGGTGGAATAATAGAATATACTCGTCAAAACTACTACATATGCTCTTGGAATAGTCATCCCATATTTCCCATTGCATTAGAATCATTAGATAACATAAACCTAACTTCTGTTGTCATTCAACTCTTTTTTTTGCTAAAATAAAAAGGAAGACTTTCAAACAATTTCAGGCGTCATCCAAATAAGTAGATAGCTACATTTTCGTATAGTATATATATTATATTATTCATCTTAGAATTAAGATTACGAATTTGGGATTGATTCAAGTGGTTAGATTTCTCATATTTTCTAGTGAAAAATGCTTAAAAACATGCGTGAAAAATGAAAGGAGAATTATTATTTAGAAATAGAGGTAATACTCGATAGGCTAAGTTTTCTATATAAATTCTATAAAATACATACTCTTAGACGGGAAATTTTAAGTTTATTTAGACTGAGTTTCTTTAAGTTATCCTTTTCCATGACATTAAAAATGGTATTATTCTAGTTTATTTGAATTGAGACTTTTTCCATTCTCCAAGAAAATTGATGAATTGGCTTAAGAATGTTAATGTTTGTCATTTTTTATCCTCATGTGTTGTCTTTTAGATACCATGAAGCTTGTTGGAAAATTAGATTAGTAATGATAATTCACTATCCTTTTTAAATTTATTTGCTTTGAAAAAAATGGCTAAAGCTACAAAATTTAAATTGTTAATTTTCGCTATTACAAACGTTGACTTGTCATTTTTTATAGAATGGTGACATAACGTTAGAATTGTCTCGATGCTTTTTTTTAAAAAAGAAAATCAAGTATTTTAAATTTTTACTTATACATAATTAGAATTAATCGATAGTTAAATATATGCATAAAAAATGTACTAGAAGTAGAGTTACGAATATCTATAAAAAAAATTGAAAGTCGGTGATTTTTTTTTTGGAAAAAAGTAGGTGATTTGAAAAGATAGAGGATGTCGTTGATGATATGATTTATGTTTGAATATTGCTTTTATGTCATTTCTCTAGATTGCATAGTATAGTTAACGACGATAAAAACAACATTGCTTTATCTCAACATTTTTTGGGGGTCTTCTTTCGGAAAACTCGTGGTAAGAAATAAGTCTCATGTGTTGTCTTCGTACAAAGTCACATATTCAAAAGCCCAACAAGCCTCAATCCTCCCCCTTCCCTCCCAAGATTTGAACTTTGATCTTCCATGTACGAGATAAGAAGCCATATCATTAGACTTCAGGATTTTCGGTATTGCTTTATCTCAACATGCAAGTGGTTTCCCAACTATATTGACTAAAAAGCATATTGAAAAAAAAGAAGATAACATGAATGGCAAATGATGGTCAATTGTGAGTTTGTTGAATGGTACATGTACGATAATAGCTTAAAGCCGCCCAACATGGAAAGTTGGAGGACCATTGCCAAGAAACACCATCAAGTTATGAGAGATTACCCCCACGCAATAAATTTAAGATGCAGATGTACATCAACTTGAAAACAATATGCAAACCCCCTTTTATCATTAAAGTATTGATATATATAAGATCTAAATATTAAAAATTCCTTCAAAAAAAATAGGTACTTACTAGAGATTGTGAACCAAACAAATTTTGTTTTAATTAAAGTACAATTCACTTTAAAGCAAGTTTGGAAAATGATATACGTAGTCCTTAGGGTTATGTATAAGGTGCTTAAAATGGAAATAAAATATTGAATCAAGCATTAATTTATTACCACAGTTGATGTGAAAATGTGTCTTGAATTCTTAAACTGTTTCCATTTTAAGAAATATATCTCCATTATATAAGCCAAGGGAGGAGGTGTGGTGTCCTCTTTTGGAGTGACTAAAATACCCTTAATGATTTAATTAATGGAATGAAAAAAATTACAAAAGCAAATCATTTAAAAATTCTCATTCCAACTTGCCATTTTATCATTTAAAAATTCTCATTCCAACTTGCCATTTAAAACAAGTTTAAAATGGTATATGCATCAAATACTTCAATCAAAAATTAAATGGACAAAATATTTATACCTTATAAAAAAAATGACATACATAACGTGCACATGAAAAGTCTGAACATTCACTATCTTTGACACTCTTTAATTCAGTTAAACCAACTCATTATTTTTGTTCTTTCTGTTCAATATTCATTCACAAAAAATTAATGTTAACAATCACTCACAACCTTTTTATTCTTTTACATTAGCGAATTAATATATCTAAATTCATCTAACTGTTGAAGTTTTTACATTTAAGTTTAATCATAAATAAAGTACGAATGAAGTATTTAATAGAATAACAAATTTTAAAATTAACGCACGCATTGCGTGCATATGAAGGCTAGTTTAATGTTTATATAAGGCTACATATAACATTACCTTATGAGAAGAAAAATTATTACTTCATTTATTTACAAAAATGACATGATTGGAATGAAGCAAATTCAGGCTGCGTTTGATAGGGTGTACAATATTTTCCATGAAAATGAGTTAGGATATAGCTAATAAGATCGGGGAAGGTAAACATCTTACTTGAGGTAGAATTATATTATTTTAAGTTAATTGTCACATATGCTAAACTCTTATTAAAGCGTCTTGATTGAGACTAGTTTCGTTTTATGACATTTTTGTATCAGTTAGCATATATATATTTATTAAGTTTATATCTTTTTATCAATATTGTTTGGGGCCCCACCGGCGATTCAATGGTAAGATGAAGGGTCCTGCCAGATCGAACCTCTTGCAGGATAACCCAAATTAGTGTTTGCGAGCAGACACTTTAAGAGTGGGCGGAATGGTAAGGAGAATTCTTATCCCAAAGTGTCCCTAGTAGGGATCGAACCCTTAATCTTGAGGTTGCAATGTTCTTTCTTATAGGCCAAACTTAACTTGGTATATCTTTTTATCAATTGATGAATACTATTTGTCATTTTATCGGCACAAACATATCAATTAATGGATTTTAAAGATATACACTAATTTTTTCGACTGAACAATGAACATTCAGGACAATTCAGACAAATTAAAAAAACATTATACTCCCTCCGTCCCATAATATAGTGCTTCATTTCCATTTTGGGTGTCCCAAAATATAGTGCTTGGTTCTATATTTAATTCCGTAATTTTATTGTGATTTGCCTAGAAAAATCGTGTCATCATTATTTGTTTGCTTCTTGAGAATAGTTTTTTTTCTTTGTTTATTCAACCCAAGGGTTGCATTTAATGCTCTTTCACCAATTATTCTTCATTCTCTCTCCTAAGGCTATGTTTGATTCACCTGAAATTTTCTGATTTGAACTGATCTGATCTGATCTGAACTTATTTTTTCTGATCTGATCTGATCTGAACTTATTTTTTCTGATCTGATCTGATCTGATCTGATCTGATCTGATCTGATCTGATTTACAAGATCTTATCTTATATAAAATATATTATTACATTATATTATTACTTTGTAAATCATTATTATGCAATACATTATAAGATCTTCTTTATAGTATTACTATTATTATCATTTTATTTCTATTACAACTTTTAACAACTTTTATTAATAATAATAATTATTATTATTATCATTATTATAAGACAACAATAATAATTATAATCATAATTATTATTATTACTAAAAATAATTATATAACTCAAGTCATTATTTTATAAGAGCACTTATACAATGTTTTCACACTTTCCCTTAAAAAAAAGTTTCACACTTGAGAAGTCGGCAAACTCAACTCTTTTTTTTCATATAAAATAGAAATAAGATATACAAACAACTATGACTTGAGCAAAAAATAAATAAATATCGTGCAACTTCAAATAGCTAGAGAGATTTGGAATTCGGTAGGAAGAGGTATACCGAATCTAAATTTATAATTTGTATCTCACACTTAGCTTATTTTGAAATGTAATCCGAACTTAGTAGTTTCGTTGTCATGAATTTGAGATATCATATTTTATATATTTCTTATTTTTGCATCAATCTTATGTTCTTAACACGTGGCTTTTAATTTTCTATTATTTAATAACAACAAAATAACTTAATATAATAATAACAATGACATTTATAATGGTAACAACAAGATTAATAATAATTACCAATATTAATAATTAATAAGTCACCACAACAACAACAATAATAATTCTTTTGAACAAATGTACTAGTAAATAATAATACTCCCTTTGTATTTTTTTTATCTTTCTCACTTAGAATCTTGACACTATTCACAATTAGAGATAATCTTTTAGATTTTTCTCAATATATAAGAAAAAATATAGTCATGTGGGGTCTTGTTTGATTCGTCTCAATGAGTACTTTATTAATATTCAATTATTATAATTTTTATTAATATGTAGTGAAAGATATTTAATAATAATGAGTTTTTAAATATAAGCATGATATGATCTGAACTGATCTGATCTGATCTGATCTGATCTGATCTGATCTGATCTGATCTGATCTGAACTTATTTTTTCTGATCTGATCTGATCTGAACTTATTTTTTCTGATCTGATCTGATCTGATTAGATCTGAAATAAGCAAAAATAAGGTGAACTGAACATAGCCTAAGATCACCTTTTTCCACACAATATTTATTTTAATAATAAAAAGTTTTTACTTTCCTCTTAGATTCTATTTACCTTAATTCCCGTGAAAAAATGGAATCAAGCACTATATTATGGGACGGAGGGAGTACTTCTTTAACCACCAGATTTCGGCGAGCGGCAACAATGACTCCAAGACTTTAGAAACTCTTATGATCAAAGCAAGACATGGTTCTTCGAAGCTTGTGTTAAGACTATAGTCTCCCTTATATTCAAAGGGGAAAGAAAAAAGACTATCGTCTCCCTTATATTCAAAGAAAAAAAAAAAAAAAGACTATCCTCCCCCTCACTTAATTTTTCTTTTTTAGGAGTCCTCATTTATTTACACACTTTTTTGAATAGAATTCTATACAAATATATTTAAAAAAAATGTGTATGAACAAGAAATTATGCCACATGACGCTCTTTCTAGGGAATTTTAGTTCATGTAATCCATGTACAATAAAAAGATTTAAAAATTGCATAGTATAAGATTTGATCGTGAAACCTCAAATACATATACTAAAGTCTTAACCACTAAACTAAGTTGTATTTAGTGTTAATATTATAAAGTATTATATTAATAAATAAAAACGGTGCCACGTGGCTCTCTTCCTAGGGAGTTTTAGTTCATGTAGTCCATGTACAATAAATTGTTTTTAGAAATTACGTAATATAGGATTTGATCCGAAAACCTCAAATACATATACTAAAATTTTAACCACTAGACTAAATTGTATTTACCGTTATTATCATAAAGTATTATATTAATAAATTATTTTTTCTTATTCGGGACATAATCCGAGTTTAATAACTAGTTACAAACTTACAATATAAAAATCTGGGGTCATAGGAAGACACAGGCCAACATGAGTGAAATTGTGAAAGGCCATTCAATAATCTCAACTCCCAAGTCCAACAGTCAAAAAGCAGAAAGCGAAAATTCAAAAATTCCGATGCCGGGAATCGAACCCGGGTCTCCTGGGTGAAAGCCAGATATCCTAACCGCTGGACGACATCGGATTCTATGTTTACAATATCATAATAAACGTTGATAACATAAAACGTCAAAACGCTTAACTAATAGAAACCCTCTGATGTCAAACATTGTTATTTTAAATCTTAAACTAACTAGTTGCAAAACTAAGTGTAGTCCTCCAATCAATCAGATAAAATACAACCCCCACCTTTTCAACAAAATCGATTCTATGTACGGCAATAAAATTTCAAGTATCTTTCTTTTTGTTTTTAAGCGATAAAAAACAAGATGAAGTGTAAATTTATAAAGAAAGTCTCATACATGTGAATATTCATATTTCATGGTAACATGTTTTTATAAAATTTGATTATCACTTGTAAATGCAGTATTGAATTCTTATGAATATATGAAGAGGAGTACATGTTTACATTGAGGACGAATTTTCAATACCATACCATATTAATATGAGATTTTTCTAGCAAAGTTACATTAAAACTCCCCACCTAAGTACGAAGTAAGTTGTGAGAGTTTTCACAAATTTAAAATGTGGTGTTTTTAAATTATAGTTTTAGTGATGAGTTAGTGTTTTAGAAAAGCGAGAAATAGATAAATTTGTGAATCGCGATAACTTTTGAAGGTAGAATATCATTTATTATTATTTCTAAGAATCCCACAAGGCCACACTAGCTAATTTTTTAGAAAATTATGTTTGCAATGTAACCCAAAAAATAAACCTAGCTAGTCATTTACAACTAGCATCTACTAATACACGGTTAATAAGTATTATTACAAAGGTTACTTGTGTCCAACAAGACCAAAGTTTAACTTGCATCCATCCACTATCAATTCATACACAAATAAATTTTAGTTGAATAAGAGTTAAGTTTATATATGAGGTCAATCAAACTCACTAAACTTTAACAAGAA
Source organism: Beta vulgaris subsp. vulgaris (assembly GCF_026745355.1). NCBI lineage: Eukaryota > Viridiplantae > Streptophyta > Magnoliopsida > Caryophyllales > Amaranthaceae > Beta > Beta vulgaris. The sequence goes on along the minus strand of NC_079205.1, from coordinate 58,338,157 downwards.
TACATAAGAAGGAAACTACGCTAAATTAGTAATACTATATTGAATAAAAAGAGATAGAACCAGTAAACTTTGATACAACAACACCTTCCAAGTTCCACCATTATTGTGAGAAGAGTTCGATTGTCCATGTTTTTTTCCCTATAATTTATGTTTGCGACATTCCTATGTACAACCCCTTTTTCCTTCAATATAACATTGTCTTCTCTACCAGCTTCATAAATGTTTTTCTTTCTAAAATTATCATGATTCAAATTCAATTTGAATAGCTACCCATCTATTATAGATGAGCATATTTTTCTTTCTTCTTATGAGCTAAAGATCATTTCTATTTAACAAGTTAACAAATACATGAATTTATACAACAAAACTGAAAGAGAAAAAATGAAAGTGGGGAAAGAAAATTTCTATACAAATGTCTTATGGTGAGGGGAGAAAAGGAGAGCAAATTAACAAACCATATCGTCTAAGACGTCTATATACTCTACCTTTATTATCCCATACTCGACATTTTATCAAAAATGAATCAATGAATCAATCATATTATTATGTATGATTGACTATTAGTATCATCGTCCGATGTAGTGGTATGATGCACTTTTTTTTTAGCATTCTTATTGTGTCTATCATTCCCATGGTTGGCCCCACAAACTATAGTAAACTCAAAACCATACGCCTTACCAAAACACCTAAATAATCTCCCCCCTTCTGTTTTTGCTCGTCGATGCTTATTATGCTTGTGTCGCACACCTTCACCCACAACATGATCACCTCTCCTTCCTCCGTTGCCTCCGCCGCGGCCGTGGCCGTGGCCGCCATGCGATGTCTTTTGCATCTCCATTTTCCACCGCTCGATTTTCGTCATTATCCCTTCCTCACTTTCCTCATCCTCCCATTGTAATATAGAACTCCCATCATCATCATTATTCCCCTTCCCACCACCTCGCCCGCGGCCTCGCGCCGCCACCGTCGGCATGTATAACCCCTTCGCCACCGCCGCCGCCACCACCGACGCCGACGGCCCGACGTCGGAGTTGCACATGGACCCGCCCATGCTCGAGGACGGGCCGGGCTCGGGCCCCCTGCCGGCGGGCCTGGGGGCCCGAGGTTCCTGGTCGATGGTAGCTGTCCAGGAGCGCTCACTCTTAGCTCGTCTTAATGATATGATACTCCCTTCAGGTTCGGGCTTGGGTCGGGCTCCCTTCTCGCTAGGGAGCCCGACCACCGAGAGGGGCATGCTCTGCCTACTCCCGTCTAACACGGATACGACAACGTTGAGGATCCCTTGGGGACGGCCCGACGGACGACGAATCTGTAGGGCCACGGATCTTCGGGTTGACCCGTTTTGGTAACCCGTGGGTATTAGGTTGGCAATTGAGACCCGAACCGACCCGATGAGAGCATCACGTAACCATGCTTGGCTATATATTTCAATATCAACGATTGATGAGTCAGAGTTAAGGAACTTAGGTGTGACCCGAAATACAAACTTGTCATTCCATTCAGGACAATTGTTACCCTTGTGGTCGACCCGGGTTGTTAGCTTTCGGTTCGGGTTGACCCACCCGACGACATACGTGTTCATGGATTTTGATACGGGTGCTAGATCTCGAGCTGATATTATGTTGATATGTAGCAATTGAAAGGGTTCTGTCATTGTAATATTGAACTTGATTATGTTTCAACAATCAAGTTTGGTAAATGATTAGGAATACTATTATGTGATGATTTTGAATTCTTTTTTCGATTTTGTTTCTTACCTTATCCCATTTCTCTCTCGTCGTCCTGTTATTGATCTTGAGAAAGAAGATCAAAGAAGGACGACGAGATGAAAGGTGATGAGAGAATAATTTTAATTTAATTGGATGAAAGAATGAAAGGAAAAAAAATGATGGCAAAAAACATGCAAAAGTTTTGCTCTTGTTTTTCATCCTTATTTTTCTCAAGATTAGAATTTGATAAAATAAAATTTAGAGGAGCAGAAATTTTATCGCCCTAAAATAGGATGCAAATTCTAAAAGGGGTTCTATTTTTATGTAACTTTGGGTTTTCTAGCTACATGGCAATTTGTATTTTGATAATCAATTTATGCTAGACATTGGAACAATAAATGACAATGCTACTATAAATGGGTTTTATTTGTACAAGGCCAATACTGAACAAGTGAAAATCATATTGTGCTACTTGTATTATCACCTATTTTTCTTAATATGAAGTACATTATAATTATCTTCATCTTGTATCTTCAATTTTTTGGAGGCATATACTTGTTCAATTTTTTCGTTTTATGTCTTCCCTTAGATCCGCTATCAATGACTTTGTCTCATCTATAAGCGTTTTGCTCTACCTTGCAACACATTCCAACTCTAACACAAACATACGGTAGATAGAAAATTGTTTGACCTAAAATACAAATCATATGGCATAATGCCAGGCAAATTTTTTTAATAAGATGAATGGGACTCATTTGAGGGGATAAAAGAAAATCCTTAAATGAGTCCCATGAAGTTTGATCCTTAAACCTCAGTAATATGAGATAGGAACGAAACGATACTCCACAACCTCATAATTAGTAGGAGCTTTCTTTTTAGACGAGTAAAAGGTTTATTCAATGGAAGTTTAATTACTAAACATATAAGTTATTCTAGCTCTAGTTCTTTTGACAAACATTTACTTCGCATCATCACCAATATGCCCAACAAAATTTATCAAATAGATGAGGTTAGGCAAGAAATATGCACCAATAATTCTTTGAAACTCTTCAACTACTATACCAAACCCCCCATATACCATACTAATGATGTACATATATATAACAAATTAAATACTATATCACAAGCGAAGCAAAAAAGAGTAGTACATGACATATAATCTTATCATAATATCAAAGTGCATGAAACTCCATGTCTTTGATCCTCACGAAAGTATTCCTTTCTTCTTCACTGATTTTCTTTCTAACAAATTACATAGTATTATCATTAGGTATTGGGGTTTTGGAAGATCATAAAACCTTAATTTTCCACCATTGTTCATCCCAAAAACTCGAAGATCCTAATGGAGAATACATGGATGCACAAAAGAAACTTTTTAAGAAGCTTCAATCTCAATCCTCTCAATCCAAATTTAGTAGAACATTCATCATGGTTGGAGATCACTTTGAAGCCTCTCTTTCAGGTCGTTTTCAATGTCGCCAAGATTTAGATGATCATAAATGTAATGAGTGCATGAAGACCTTCCAAAACGTCTCATCAAATGGCTTTTGTGGTAATATTAATTTGAGATTCAATTTTTTTGGGAGATTTACTCAGGTCGCCTAAATTTGACGTAATTCTCATATTACCCCTCATATTTGGAGAATTTCTCATATACCCCTGAATTTTATGTTTAGGCTCAAAATATCCCTATCATATACGCCGAAATTCAAGTTCATTAATTTCCTAAGGTATCCTTGAAACTTAAAATTTGAACTTCAATAAAGATATCTTGATAATTAAGTCAATGATACCTCAGGATTTTTATTTAAAAAAACCGTAATAAATTTGGACATATTATCATATCTTTCTATACTGCCTGTGAAAAATAGACAACACTAGTTATTATTAAATGGACTTGAAACTTAATTATAAAAAAGAAATGGACTTGTTACCTTTAACCTTATGAGTTTTTACAATACTTTTATATTACTTTATAATTACTTTTGTAACTAGCTAGTTTTTAGATCTGGACAAATTATTAACATTTTTATGTTAAAAATAATATTATTTAATGTTCCATAGCTTATTGGTTAAACTTTATTATCTTAATTTGAGGTCACGTGAATGAATCTTATACGGAGCATATTTCTAATTTTTTTAATATATCATGATGGCTTGGAATGAAGTATGAACAACTAACTGGAAAGTGCCACATTGCGTATAGACTTGCTTATAATTTTTTTTTTTAATATATTAGTATAGATTACTAATAAGTACTTAGTATCTCTTTATTAATTGAGTATTTATTTTACTAATATAACTTTAAATTTGCTAGAAAACTCTTGTTTTTTTGGTGCAAACTGACCGTTAGAAATCTAAATACTTGTTTAAATATGTTTAGGTAAATTAAATGTAATAATAATAATAATAATAGTAATAATACCTTATCATATTTTATATGAATACTACATCCGTTTCCGAAAGATCTTCCTTGTTACTGTTACTACAGATACCAATGAGAATTAATTTGTGTGGGGTGTGGGGTGGGTAAAGTAGGAGAGAGAAAGGGGTTAAGATAAATAAACAAATAAAAAGAGGTTAAAGTAGGAGAGAAAAAGGGAGTAAAATTGAATTAATAATGTAATGGTGGACCATATGATAGGGACATGAGGGTAAAAAGGGGAAAAAATTCCAAATAAGAAATAAAGTAAAAGAGGGAAGATATTTTGGAAACGCACTTAAACAGGAAGAGAGAAGATCTTTAGGAAACGGATGGAGTATTAGACAGTAAAGTTATTATAGTGTATTGATGGGCTGATTAGTGATTACTATGCTCTTACTTTTCATTTTAAAGATCACGTGTTCGATACCATGCAGTTACATAATATTTATATTTTTTAATTGAAGAGTTCACATGAACATAAAATATTCACATCAAAAGCTTGATGAAAGTGCTACATGACATTATAGCTTTCTTAAAAACGTCTTTTAATATATTTATATAGATTTTTTACCTGGCACAATAGACCCAAGATTTTGAACTTCTTTGTAGTCTTGTTAATGTTTCACTTCTAGATTTTCCTTATTTTTTCACGTCAATTAACCAAACATGAATTCTAATTTACTAATAGTTGACGTGTACTGGAGACTGTTTAAAACAAATGTTGCTCAAGCCTCAAATAGGGAAAGAAGCATAATGTTAGCCTATGCTCACATCTATTATCTATATTCATTGTATAATGTAAATCTCATAACACTTATATATAAAGATTACATCTTAAGGTAATTCCATGGCTGCAAGAATCCAACTCTCAGGGTGCCATGTACAATATGAAGCAGACGTGTACAATGACATCTTTAGCCTTGATGATGAATTGAACAATAAGAAGTCCTGTGGGGAAAACCAAGCAGTGATGTCAAGTGAGTATTTTGAGCAGATGAAGAGCCAAGCACTGGTGGCGCTGGAAAGCGAGGTCGCCGGCGGTGGCGGCGATGGTAATAATGGGTTTTACTCCATCAAGCATGAAGGGTTCCATGCCATGGTTCAATGTGAGGTGGGGATAGATGAGTGTAAATGTGCAACATGTGTAGTTGATGCTGTTGAGGCTCTTGAGAAGGAGTGTGTGAGTTCCATTTCTGGTCAAGTTTACTTGGGTTTGTGTTACTTGAGCTATGAGTTCAACCCACATGAAATTCATGGTGCCTTTCATGCAGGTAAAGTAAAATAGCTTAATTAATCCATGCAATAAAAATAACTAGTGGTAATTGTTCTCTATTATTGCAATAACACTAAGTGACATTTTGTTAAGACAAAGACACGCGTAGGGGTGCTAATCGAACGAGTATTAGAGGGTTGCTCAATTCGTGCTTGCTAAGTTTCTAGTCGAGTCGAATTGCTCAATCATAAGCAACTCATTTAAAGTCGGTACACATTAAATTCTAGGCATTTGATTATTTTATCTTATTTTCTTTACATTTTTTTTTTTCCGTTTATACTAATATCAATTTATTTTTAATGAGTGTCAATGTATTTCTTTATTTCAAAGAGAAATTAATTGAAAAAATTGAGTTGTGTGCAAGGTTATCGAGTTTCAAGCGAGCTCAAGCTAACTCGAGTCGAGCTTTGACCGAGTCGAGTTTAAGCTGCTCGCGAGATGCTCAACTCGATTAGCACCCCTGGACACACGGCGTGTGGGTTTAATTTCTTTTAAAGGAGTAAGATAATTATAATTAACAATAAGCTAATTCTGGTGAACTAACTCCTCATATTCTCGATTGGTTTTAGAATGGAATCTCACTCGATGTGATTAACCCTCCCCCGGTGGATTAAAATTTGTTGTATTCACTTCAAAGTTAAAATGGTTAATGATGCTTGTTCATTGAATCTTGTTTTTTTGGCAGAGGAAAAACACAAGGCTGGTTTTGGGAAGATAGTGGCAATCGCAATTGGAGGGGTAGCCCTTTTGTTCATCGTCCTTTTGTTATTCCGATGCTTGAAGAAGAAGGATGATGGTGAGTAAACATAAATCTACAAATTATACGTATCTAAAAAGAATTATAGCTAGGGATGGCAATCCAATCCGAATCCGACCCTAGTCCGCTCCGATCCGAAGGAAAAAATCCGAGTTGACTCCGACAAAAAAGGAATCCGACTCCGACTCCGTTTAAAAAATCCGACTCCGAGTCGGAGGAGGGTCGGAGTCGGATCTCATAAAATAATCCGACATCCGAATCCGACTCCGACTCCGACTTTGAGTCAATCAATCCTTTTTTCTTATTTATGTAATGTATTATTATTTATGTATAATCTGACTTCGACTTTCAGCCAGTTGTATTATATAGGCTTTTCCCACAGAAAAAATGATTAAACAATTGGAAGAAAAATAAGTCGGATCAGGTTCGGAGTCGGATGTTCGGATTTTAAGTCGGATGTCCGGATTTTAAGTCGGGTCGGATCTCGGAGTCGGATGTTCGGATTTTAGGTCGGGTCGGATTCGGATTTTCAAAGACGGATCTCGGAGTCGGACTCGGATTTAAAATCCGACTTTCTGTAGGGTCGGAGTCGGATTATGCATAATCCGGTCCAAGTCCGACCCGTTGCCATTCCTAATTATAGCGCCTTAAATGAAATGTTTGATTTAAAGTGGTTAGCTATATGGTCTATATTCACTGTTTACTTTATCCGTTCTATAATAGAGATAACAGTTTGACTTTTGTGCACATTATTCATATACCTCGTTTTGACTATTACTTCCTCGATTTCTTTCTACTTGCAACCGTTTGACTTTCACACTTGTCAATTCATAACTTTAATCATTAATATCTTTAAGTATCGATAATTAAAAATTATAAGAAGTAGATTTTTGGAAAATATACATTGAGATATGAATCTAATAAGATCCTACATGAATATATTTTTCCTTAACAATAAATCACCAAAGATAAACTAAGTAGAGTTTGTGAATAATGTAAAAGGCAAACAATTGCAAGTAAAAAGATAGAGAGGGAGTATTTCTTATTACTTTCTCCTATTGCAGAGATTGAATATTTACACTATTCCCCCCCCCCCTTCACCCTTTCACTATCTCTATTGTAATTTCTACGTAAGGAAAAATATAGTCATGTGAGGTTTGTTAGATTTGTCTCAATATATTCTTTTAAAATATCAATTTTTTATAATTTTTACTACAAAGTACTTAAAGATATTAGTAGTTAAAGTTGTTCATTGACAAGCGTGAAAACTCAATTTTTGCAATAGAAAAAAAATGAAGGAAGTAAGGCTATGTTTAGTTCACCTGAAATTTTCTGATCTGAACTTATCTGATCTGATCTGAACTTATTTTTTCTGATCTGAGCTGATCTGAACTGATCTGATCTGATTACAAGATCTTATCTTTTAGATTATTCTCAATATATAAGAAAAAATATAGTCATGTGGGGTCTTGTTTGATTTGTCTCAATGAGTACTTTATTAATATTCAATTATTATAATTTTTACTAATATGTAATGAAAGATATATAATAATAATAATAATGAGTTTTTAAATATAAGCATGATCTGATCTGATCTGAACTTATTTTTTCTGATCTGATCTGATTAGATCCGAAATAAGCAAAAATAAGGTGAACTGAACATAGCCTAATACATAAAATCAAATGTTATTTGTATATATTAGAAAGATTTGAACACTTGTTGGAACACGTAGTTTAAGGTTATATGTAGTGTTGACTAGAGAGTTGGGCATTTTTTTCATTATTAGAAATAGGTTGTGGGCCAAAGGAGGGGAGAGAGACTAATATAATAATAGTGATACCATACAAAAAATAAAAATGTTTAAACTAATTTGAAACAGACGAAAAAGGAATATTTTTTTTGGGACGGAGGAGTGTGTTGAGTGTGTTTTTAGAATTTTCTCTGTGTAGATTTACAATTAGGAATTATTCATAAATAAATGCAAATTTTGAATCATTTATAGGAAAATATTCCAAGTTTGGGATATTTTCTTATATTAAACTCAACTTTTAATTAGTCTGGAATAAACTTAGGATTTCAGAGATCTTCTCAAAATAATTAGTATTGTTAACTTTTCAATATACCGTAGAACCATAAAAGATAACAAAGGCCAAAAAGAAATTATAATTTGGATTAGGAGGAGACTCCCAAACTTAGGATTTTTTTATAAATTATTCAAAATTGGGATTAAGTTAAGAATTGCACAAAAATTGGGATGATTTATGTCATATTTTGCATCTAAAATATCTATAATAGTAATTTAATTGATGAAGACTCGAGAAATGATAACTAAATCAAAATTTAAATTCTTTTCCATACATTGTCTTCTAGGACTCTTTATATACGAAAAAAGATAACAATTCTTAAATTTTGTTTTGGTAAGGAGAAACCTTTACAAGTTGGGGTAATCAAGGGGATCCCAACTTGACTACGGTGAGAATCAATTCCAATACTTTTTGAAATCGGGAGGAAAGGTCTAATTACTAGGCTATCCCTCAATTCCTAATAGTGGTAATTAACCTAATTAATTATGTACATTAGCACATTTATTAGTATATATTACTATAACGTCGTGGAATTACTTCATGCATGCAGATTGGTGAAGAGTTGGTCACTGACTACTTTGGGGGGAGCAGTGCCAAGCTAATGCAAGTGTTTTGAATTTCCTTTCGTTAAAGATATCAAAGACAAAGTAATTAAGAAGCTAAGTTAAGTGGTTAAAGCTCTGACAAATGTGAAAAATCTTGTTTGATTAACGACATTTTAAGCGGAGGTTGAGACGGAGAATAGTTGTGAGATTTGGGATGCAAGCTAATCCAAGCTGGAGAACGAGTCTTATTTGTACACATTGCGATCTCATTTCTAAGGAACTGACACTTGACGCCTCTTTTGAATGTCAATTTTTTCTTCGTAAGTTTATGTGTATAATGATTTTATGTTGTAGAGGGGAAATATGTAAATTTAAAAGCGACACTATTGCTCTCACTTAGCTTATGTAGTAGAGATTTTTGGATCAACTTTTGAATTATTTAGGAACTTTTTCGATTACTTTTTTTTTTATGTAATGTGTTTTTTTGCCGTTTTTTCACCAAAGAAATTTGTAATTATTTAAGAAATCTCAACATGTATATGAATGGGTCCTAAGTCTACTATGTTACCCATATATGTCCCATAATATAGTGCTTGTTTGCTTTTTGCACAGTCTTCAAGGTATATATTTGACCTTCAATGTCTTCAATTCCGTATTAATAAAAAATATAAAAAGTTGATATTATGAAACTACACATTGAGGCGAACCTAACAAGATATATCTTATATGAGTATGTTTTTTTTTATATATTAATGAGAATATTTGGTCAAAGATTTTAGAGTTTGACCTCAAAGAGAGAAAAACAAACACTATATTATGGGATGGAGAGAGTATATATATTATATAATATACTAAAGCACAAACTAGATATAACACATGTCACTTTCTCATTAAAAATGTTTCGGCTAAATCATTTACTTCCTCCGTATCATAATATTTGCAACACTTTCTATTTCGGGATGTTTCAAAATATTTGCAACACTTTTTTTCTTTCCTTGTTTAGTAAGTTTAGAAGGGTGAAATTACTAAAATACCCTTACTTTATAAATTAAGTATTGATTGCATACTCTAATCTAAAACAATTAACGTACCTAATCTTTCCCCCTAACATAGGAAAACTAGCTTTTTAAGCACGCGATGCATGCGTCAACAATTACTTCATTGTGATATTTCGTAATATCGAGTAGTTAATTTACATGCACGCAATACATGCAGCGACAATAACTCATTATAGTAGTTTAAGTTGACTGTTTTTTCGATAAATGTTATGTTTTGTTCAACTTATTAGAAGTTATTTTCAGCAAAAATAAGTTCAAATAAGTTCAAATAGGTTCATATTGGCAAAAATAACACTATATGCACGCATCAATGCATGTGACATTATATTAATATTAATAGTAACATCAAAAAGTGTTAATAAACTAACATAAGAGTGTAACATTTATGTTGAATATTGATGAGCGCTATGGATTTTTATTTGCATTGTTGTAGGGTAATGAGTAATGTTTTCCAAAAAGGACTATGTCGAGGTAGAACATGTTATATTATATATATAATTAAAAAAAATGTTATATTATATTTGATAGATAATTCAACAACTCTCCCTTTAAACAATAATCTACTAGAATTTTTTGCACGCGATGTGTGCTTGAATTTTTTTTCGAAACATAAACTCGATTTTCTTCGGCATAAGAGTCAAAATTCGAACATTAGATATGAGAAGTATAATTGTTTTTAGTTGCAAAATTTGATTGGTTTAGTTTCTGTCACTTAAATCTCTCACCATTCTTTTTGTTTTGTTTTTTTTTTTTTTTTACTTTTCAAAGTTAAATTCTATAAACAAAATAGAAATATTATTGAATTTATTTATGATTTCTAATATTATAATTTTTTAGTTGATTTTTGAATTAAGTACAATACTTCATAAATTATAAAGAAAGTAGACACTTTGATTTCAAGTCAATTTTTTCATAGGTTGTAGTTTGTAAGTGAATTTTTAAGTTTTTGTAAAGTTTTCTCATTTTAGTGATTTGCATAACGTAAATTATGCAATTTTATGATTCTAGTTGACTTGTGAGTGATTGTTATAATTATATTTTTGATATTTTTGTTTGAAGCCCCCTTTGATTTGTAAGTGAATTTGTAATTTAGAATGGGAAGGGGGTAACATAGTCTCTTCATTCGGGGACACCATAGCTCCCCCATTCCCTTACATAATAGAGATATGTTATTGTACTCTAATTTTTGAATGATATTTTACATAAACTTTTTTACCTTGATAATTAATCGCTATTATATAATAGAAAAAAATAGGTCCAAATATATGTAAAAGTTTCATTATATATAGGAAACACTATAAAAAAGTAAATAATTTGTTTCCTTGTCTAACTTCTAAATTCTGATTTCACTACAAATACACCTCTATTTTTTATCATGACCCACCATTAATTGTGAATGGTTCTTGAGAATAGTGATTTGTAAGTAAATTTTTGTAAATGTTTTTGTATGTATTGACGTTCTAGGTTATTAGCTAGTTTTAGTTTGTATGTTAATTTTAAGTTTTAATAAAGTTTCTTGATTATTTGAGTGATTTGCATGATTTTTATAACGTGATTTGACATTCCTTTTGTAATTTAGAAAGGGAAGGGGGGCAAAATAGGCGTTTCAAAAGAGGACACCATTGCTCCCCCCTTCCCTTATATAATAGAGATGTTTTGTTTTTTATTTATTTAAAATACATATACTTTATAGGCGTAATTTATGAGTAGTAGTTCAATTTAATTTCACTGGATAATTGAGGTTTTTAGGCATAATATGATGAGTAGTGCTTCAAAAAAAAAATTATAAGTTGATATTATCTGATGATGTAAGTCTATCTCTTTAATTATTTATTATCCCAACTGATTGTGAGCCCCCCCCCCCCCAAAAAAATGAATGTTCTCTAAAGTTTCTTAGTTCTTTTATGATTTGTTAATGCATGTTATTGAAATTTCTATTGCAACTGAGAGTTTAGATAATAATGACCTCTATAAATCTTTGCTTTTATAATTGTTTGAAAATTGATTTTAGTCATCAATTTATATTTTCAATTGTGAGTTTCCTCTTTTTCCACATTTTTTATGTAATTTTTTTGGTAATGTAGAACTTTCTTTATTACCCATATCTGTAAATAAGGAAAGAATTACGAAAAAGTTTTCTTTATTATTTTGTGAGATTAAGGGTATATAAGACTTTTCAAAAGGGGACACCATAGCTCCCCTTGGCTTATATAATAGAGATTTTTCTTATTTTATTATTATTGTATATGAAAACTGCTTATCGTGCGTTAGTAAATTAATTTTCAATAGTAAGAGTAACTTATTAATTTAAGTAAAGAAATATATTATTTATATCAAAAATCTTCTATATTGTATAGTTTGTGAATTTTCTAATATAAACCTGTCAAAGTCCCCTTATTTTTTTTATACCATTTTGATAAATTCAGTTCTTAAAGCTACTCCCTTTGTATATTTTTATTTTACCCACTTGAAATCTTCTAAATTTTTCCCAATATATGAGAAAATATGTAGTCATGTGGAGTCTTATTTGATTCATATTAATGAGTATTTTATTGATATTCAATCGTCATAATTATTATTAATAATGCAATGAAAGATGTTTAAGATCAGATATGTGTATTGACAAACGCACATAAAGAGAGTGTTTAAAGTAAGGGGAAAAATTACAAAGAAAATACATTGCACAAGTATACTTTACAAATTAAAGGCTAAGGTTAGCTGAAGTCGTGAACGTTTCCATCTTCTCTAACAAAGTTTTGGGTTTAATTTATCAAAAATTATCAAAAGAGACAGTCTAATTTTAATATAAAAGTAGACCTAGTCACTAAATGGATTAGACTAGTCACCAAGAGAAATTAAGCTAGTTATTATTGGGTTAATTCTATTTTTAATATTGGGCTTACCATTGCCTAATTTTAATTTAAAAGTAGGCGGTCTCTTACAACACAAACTCTTTATTTATAGTCCAAACGTTTACTTAAAGGATTTGGTCGTGTATGACTTATAATAAGCCTTTAGATGAAGACCCTGTGCGAGAAATCGAGAATAACCCAAATAATTTCTTTCCAAAAAAAAAGTATACCCTACTTCCCCAAACAACTTTTTTTAATATCCTTTCGTAAAAATTTAACTTAGGCTATATTTAGTTCACGTAAAATTTTCTGATCTGAACTTATCTGATCTGATTTACAAGATCTTATCTTTTAGATTTTCTCAATATATAAGAAAAAATATAATCAGGTGGGGTCTTGTTTGATTTGTTACTTTATTAATATTCCATTATTATAATTTTTGCTAATATGTAATGAAAGAGATTTAATAGTAATACTGATTTTTAAATATAAACATAATCTGATCTGAACTTATTTTTTCGGATCTGATCAGAACTTATTTTTTCTGATCCTTAGTCAAACCCTAAATATTAAAAAACTATTGTGGAACACACCCAAAACTTCTTTCAAAATCCCCACATACATAAGTTACAATAATCTCTTTGTACCTTTTTTTCATGTTTATAATAAGAGAAATACTTATATATTCTCTGATTCTACCCAAAGAGCCACGCAAGACACAACCATCAGTTCAGACTTCAGAGTTTAGTTTCACACAAAGTTTGTGATGACCAAAGTTTCATAAAAACCCACAATTCCGCCATTGTTGGGGTCTGTCACCTTCTTTCGTCGTTATTTTCTCTGTTTCTCTCTGCTTTTCTCCGTTTCTTCATCATCGTTTTTCTCTCTTCAATTTCGAGTTTTTCGGGTACGATCAACAACACTTACATTTATTACTGTTAGTAGGAACTTGGTCCATCGAATTTTGGGTAATTTTTTTGGTCCATGTTTGCATGCATTGCGTTAATGTCCTTGTTAAACATAATTTCTTACGTAACTGTAAGGTAAATTTTGTTTTTTTTCCCCTGTTATTGAAAGATTGAAGGCTTAATTTATGTGGGTATTGTGCAATTTAGACTCTTTTTTGTTTATTATTGTCAATGTTTGAATGTGATTAATACTAGAAGTGTTTAATTATGTTTGATTTTGTAGTTTTTGGAATGTGTGATTTATTTGAGTTATAAAACCCTTTAAGTTTTAGTGGGGGGCTCTTGTTTTGATGCAAATTTACAGGAGATACTGTTGAGTTTAATACTACTATGCTATTTTCTGAATTAGATTTTCTTGGGAGGTCCCACTGAAATTGAAGCTGGTGCTTCCTTTCCTTTATGGTGTGTGATCACTTGTCATGTTGATCTTTTTGTAATATAGAGAAATTACTTTGGCTGTGTTTGGCAATGAGATGTTGATTGCTGGATGTTAGATGGTTCACTTTGGTGTTCATTTGTATAATAAAGGGTTTTGTAAAATTAGCTCTTAAACTAAATGTGAGTGTGTTAATTAAGCAGCATTTCTATTTGACCAATGAGTTGTTTCAGGCATCTTCTAATTTTGGGTGAATGGCTTCAACTAATTGAAAAGTCACATACCAAACATATATATGTTTGTTGTTTGACGAGTTTAACCAAAGCTACAATCCGAAAGACAAACGAGGAATTGGCCAAAAACTAATTGTTAAACATGGCCAAATGTCCATAAAATTGAGAAAAGGAAGTTTAGGATTTTCACTCTAAGATAAAGTTAAAATTGTCTTCTAATGACCTAGAGGATATAGGAGTTCATGTTTGTTGGATGAAGTAATGAATACAAGTGTTAGATCAAAACTAGTGCAAAAATTGATGTCCCATTTTTTTGAATTCCAAGGAGGGAATATTCAATTATTCAGGTTAGCTTTATGTTAGATATGTCGAGTTTTCATGTCTTAGGTACCGCCAATCTTATGGTCAAAGATTTTTCTTTCGTCGTTGGGGTAAGACATAGAGTTGATAGCTCTCTTTAAGGAGATGAAGGAGTTCTTGGAAAGGTTTTAAGCAAATATTAACAAGAGAAGTTGGTATGAGTGTATTGTGTTTTAACTTATCTTCGTCAAGGAGCTTGTAAGTTAGTTGGGGATATGGTTTTTTTTTTTTTCTTCTCACCTAATTTTCAATCATTTTAGTAAAACAAGTTGGTTTAATTAAGTTTAGGACTAATAGGCCCACACAAGTTTGATTAAGTTAAGTTCAGTGCCAATGAGCTCTAATGGGTTGATATAAGTTTCAATAAGTTGAGTCAAGGGATAATAACCCCATATAAATGAAATTCAGATGAAGTAAATACACCCATTGTTAGATTATATTTATGCTATTTAGGATCATTTTCACTAATTGATAAGATTACTTTGACTTCTATTTTAATGAATTTTAAAAACTGATGGGGTGATTTTCTATTTTTTGGTAAAGTGTCTTTTTTGAGTACTACAGAATAACTTATATAATAAAATACTGCATTTGCCTTATCTTAAAATTTTCCATCTTAGGTTATGGTAATATGTTTCCTTGATACACAAATATAAGCCATGTGGAAGGACCAAACAACTTCAGATGTTTGTGTTTATATCATTAATTGTTAGTGTGTTTGGTTATGCTTTCTTTTTAGTTAGTTTTTTTTTTTCTCAACAAGGATTTGTGCTGAAAAGGGAAGGATTAGTAAGCATGACTTTCATTAAATGAAGTTGATACTAATCGTTGATGTCCAAATTGGAGAAGACTTAGGTTTTTGATCTACTTAAGTACCAAGTATGAAACCTTGCTCTATGTACATCCGGAATTGTGTGCCTACGACCATCATCTAATATAGGTAGGATTAAGACTACGAGAGATAATGCTACGAGACAATTTGCGATTCATTAGAGATTGATATAGCTCAAGCACCTCTTTTTGAAAATCTAGATGTACATATTATAGGAGAACTAGAATAGTTAATAAATGAAAATGTCAAATAAATATCCCCGTTATTCATGATCTTAAAGGACGCTCTACTACGAGTGCCATCTATCTTTTTTAGATAAAAACCCTAAATATCATTTGTAGTTGCAAAACAAGGTCAAATTAAGAACGATTTATGAATCTAACAAGCTTGTGGCCTATTCAATGTCCAAAGGTCAACTTAGAGCTTCATAATAAGTCTAGTTGAGCAAGACTTAATATCAAGATCAACTCACCTCACTATCACCCCATGATGGGACCCATCACTCAATTTCCATGAGAAGTTTATATGATTCTAGTTTTTGTGCATTTCGTGTTAAAAAGCTATGAAAGTTCAACATCTATTAAATTTGTGATGACGAAGGAGGATTAAGTTATGTGGGGCATTTAGTACTTAGTAGACACCTATAAAGCTTTATTTGCTTTCTTTTGAATCCTAAGAGATCTGGCTTTGATTCCTTTCCTCTTCGGCATGCGTTAAGATGTGATATCAATGTTTTCAAGGCTGCTTGTTTCTTTGACATCTTGGGAAAGGTTACTCAAACCCTTCAAATGCTTTATTTAGCTGCTTTGCCATCATTATGGTTTCCAGGGAAGGACTCTCACATATTGATATACTCAGAAGGTTAATTCCTGTTTTCTTGTGCCGTTCCTGCTCTGCACGGGGGAGTGGGGGACTATATTTTTCTGTCTTAAGCCTCAACAAATTGGAAAAATGGATACTAATATCCCCATCAGCAGTTTAGTTTTCATAGTATTCGTTGACGAGGAGTTGGATTAATGAATTTGTGTTGCTTGTGCTCTTGTTACTTTGTAAATATTTGATGGATTGACTGAACACCATATGGACACCCTGTAATATATCCTTGTAAATGTAACTCCGATTACCGTAATTAATATGCTGCATTGCTTTGTTTTCTGATATGTTTTGTCTTGTTTCCTATAAAAAAAGTTTGGTTCTTCTAGTGGGGCTCATGTTGGTTACTTGAAACCTATGATATTAGACAGAAATATTCCTTATCTTAGAACAATGAATTTATGATTTTGAATATTGCATTTTCATGAGCCATGTGGCTCGTTTTTTCCTTCTTTTGGAAGTTATAGGAATTGCATTCATTGCTGAGATTTTTGCGTATATTTATCTTTTAGATTGTCCATTTTAATATAAAATTTCAATTCCCTGTATATTGCTTACAAGCATAAGCTTGAGACAAGGAGATGCTTTTATGTGAGCATCTTTTTTGATAGTCTTCCGCCAACCTTTATGCAGTTCTCCAATCTCAATTTCCTTGCATGCTGTAAAGGAACATAGACAAACAGTTGTCATGATGATCCTGCAGATACTATGATGTGGCACTTGATTGAATGGAAAAACTTGGCTCTGTGTATTTGGATTCTGTAACTTTTGCAATTATTGATGTAGATGGTCTAGCTGAATACCCTGAAGGAATAATTTAACTTCTTTTGTGTGCATTTGTCTCCAGAATTCAGCAAATGTTGTCTTTCTTAGTCTGGTCTTCAATGAGATCTTTGTGAATGCATATATTATTCCAGTCGAAAATAAGATTTTTGTATGTGAAGATGTGGTGAGGCAGGGGAGTGAGAGGTACTTAATGATGAGGTTACTGGGATCGTTTTGTGTATCTTGCAGCGAAGATGAGTGTTCACTTGTATAGATGACTGAGATTCACCAACCATGTGATGTCAACTTGAAACTTCATATCGTAGTTTGTTAAGTTCCTGTCTTGACTAATTGATGCACCTAAGATGTTTCTTCTATGAAACTGAACAATCAGTTCTTGACCAATGATATGCCAAATATTACCTTCTCTTTCATCTATTTTTTAAACTTCCACAATAGTTCTTTTGGCACTTTTGGACCTATTTGCAATCGTAGTTTTTGCCATCTTTCCATTACATTTTTGGCAGGGTCTCCTTTCAATTTTTGTGAAGTAATCTTTACTTTCAACTTCTTTGGGTTGAGGAGCAATGTAACCTATGCAGCAAAGCTGACCCTCTAGTTTATGGGTTATGCATTATGATTTTTCATTCTTTTGAAATTTTCTCTTCCCATTCAGACATTCAGTGTCATTTTATCACCTAGACAATAGATGAACTTCATGTGAAGTGTGCCTTTTGGTACGAACTTAAGCTGAATGTCTATTCCTCTTCAGTCAAGTGAAAAGGAAACCTGACCCTATGTATGGTATTTTGTGTTTAGCAGATGCTTTACTGCACATCTCTAAACATGAGATGGTGAGTCAACATGTATCCATAACCTTTTACTATGCATCCCTTCCACGGATGGTAAAGTGAAAAAAGTATGATGCTTGTTGACACTTAATTTTGCGTTTCTAGAAGCAGCTTTATAGGATAGGAAGAAACTGTAATGGATTTTTTTACCTTCCTGCAAATGCAGGTTTGAAATTTGATGAATGCTTAGAAGACCAAGGCAAACCTAACCTCTGTTATACAGTTCATCTAGCATTGCATTTTAAACATGAAGAATCCTAAAGTTGAGAATGCCTTCAACGCAATGAAGGCCCTTGGGATAGCCTCTGCAACAGTGAAGCCTGTACTCAAGCAACTTTTAAAGATGTACGACAAAAATTGGGAATTCATTGAAGCAGAAAACTATCGTGCTCTTGTAGATGCTATATTCGAGTTCGAGGAAGAAAAGGAAGACAAGGTTCACCCACTATACTACTCTATTTTCCCTATGTATTTGACTTTTGTGATTCATATTGGTTTTCTTTCAGTAGTACATAAAAGTTTCCGTTATGTACTTTTCTGTAATGAATGCTTTTTCATAGAGAGTTGAAGTGAAGAGGAAGGAGCCAGTGAATTGTGATGGATCTGAACCTCCACATAAAAAGGTGCATTGGGATATAGAAGAGGATGAGGCATCATCAACGGTAGATAGTAGTGGGAAATTGATCTTTAGGAAAGAAGGAGATATTCCTCCTCTTTATTCAAGTGAAAGACCAAATACTTCATATTCGAGTGTAGACAACAAAGAAGTTGAACTTGGAACTTGCTCTGCCATGCACAAAGAAAAAGGCCATCTTTCATCGGTTATTATATCTACTTCTGGGAAAATTAAATCTGAAAGAGCTTCAAGTTCATCATGCTCTAAATTCCCCATCAATGAATCTGCCTCTCTTCCGGAGGATCTAGAAAAGATTTGTGCAGGATGTGTGGTACCTATTAGAGCAAGTACCTCAAAGATTCATTCAGGTACCTAATTTTTTATTATTGCTTGAGTTGACACATATAACGTGGAAAGGCAGGGTATATTATCTGACAATTGCTTCTGTCTTCTTGAAGTGCTACCAGATTTAGTGGAGGGCTCTTCTACAGGACACATGTGTGCAAAGTTATCTCAGTGTGTGGATGATGAGAATATTAAAGAAAGTGCTTCAGCGTGCAATTTCCAGAGGAGTGAACACAAATTTGACATTGTTTCATTGCCATCGGGAGATGTGAAACTCTGCTGTGTTCATGCACTCGATAAAGCGACTTCTCATGTACAAGACATGGATGCAGTGTTGAAATTAGTGGAAGAGGAGTTTCTAAGATCACATAAAATCGTGGGGCCTCCTTTTTCTTTGAAAAGTTTACTAGAAGACATTTGTAAGAGATTTTGTGAATTAGCTAATGACTGCACAAACCAATCATTAGTTAGGAAAACATCTCCTGAAGATTTCAGTCAACATATCCTTTGTTGCAGTAAAGAATCTGCAGGAGTACCTGTGGCAAGGAAAAGTCTTGAAGTTCAAAATGAGAAGGATCCAGAGACTGAAACCTCACAGGCTTTCGGAAATAGAGTAAAGCGGCATCCCCAACTATATGTTGATGATATTACGAAAGGGGAAGAGAATGTGAAGATCTCATTAGTAGACGAGCGTAACAACAGGCAACCTCCTAAGTTCTTCTACATACCAAAAAATTTAATTTACCAAAAAGCAATTGTCAATATCTCGTTGGCTCGGATTTCAGATGAGGATTGTTGTCCTAGTTGTTCAGGGGATTGTCTGTCTTCACCAGTACCTTGTGCATGTGCACGTGTAACGAATGGTGAATTTGCCTACACAAATGATGGGCTACTGAAGTCAGAGTTCTTAAAAGCTTGCATTAATGAGAATAAGTATGTCTATTGCCATGATTGCCCAGTCGAGAGGGCTAAGAATGAGAGAAAACCTGAAAACTGCAAGGGTCACTCTGTGAAGAAATTCATTAAAGAATGTTGGAGTAAATGTGGCTGCAGCACGCAATGTGGAAATCGAGTAGTGCAACGAGGGATTTCACGCAACTTGCAGGTGATTGACTTTTATCTGTGTGTAGTAATTGATTTGTATGCATATAACATTGGACATGAACTCAATAATATGACAACTATCAAAGCCTTGATCCCAAAGGAAGGGGATTTATGAGCCTGGAGTATACCTGAGTCCTAAATTCCTATTACATAACCTTTTAAAATTGGCTCATAAAATTGTAGTTCTAGAACTACTTGTACAAAGAAATATGCACGTGCGCGCTCATACACACACAAGGAAGTGTCGGTCTATGCATGTTTCTTCGTGTTTAAATTTCGATATTTCTGCGAGTATCATGAACCAATAAAGTGGTAGTTTTTCGCAACCAGCTATTATAGTTGCTCACAAGCCAGTTGACTTGGCTTGCTGGACCAGCTAATGGTATTAGTTTATATAGTTATAATATTAGCGATTTATAAAGATGTTTGGTAAAAAATTGTTGTTGTGGATTTATCAGCAAAATAACCAACTTTGAGGCAAAACAACCAACAGCTAACGAGAATAGATGCTCCAATAAGCTTTTCCATGATGGCTAACAAACTGAAACCCTTTACCATTTATATACTTCTATGTTGTTTGCCACATGGAAAAAAGACAAAAGCCAATAAAATTGCTGCAGAAATCAATAACCAAACAAGACCATAGTGGGTGAAGTTAGAAAATTTTGATTGTAAGTTCTCAGGAATACAATTACAGGAACATTTATCACGTGTTTCAACGAGTATACTCACATTATGAACTGTTATAGTTTTATTTGTTTGAAATTAAAGATATTGATGGTCAAAGGCATGCATCGGATATTATAAGAAAGCCGGATAATTAATTTGGTAGGGGAGTAGCTTTTAGGGCTTTTGGTTGTTTTTTTGCCTATGAGTTTTTTTTTTTGTGTGCATATAACTCTTTTTACACATTAGCAAATAAAAGCAGGTTACAGGGCATTCTTATGAAACAAGCTCCCTAAATGAGGGCTTAATCTACACCCCAAAGTCACCTTTGATGTGAGCATCATACTTTAGTTTACTGTTTTTCACCATCGCTAATCCTTAGTGCTCTGCCTTTCAGGTTTACTGGACGACTGAAGGTAAAGGATGGGGCCTCCGGACCCTGGAAGACTTGCCTGAGGGTGCCTTTGTATGTGAGTATGTTGGTGAGGTTGTAACAAACACAGAATTAGATGAGAGGAATAAGCAAAGTAGGGGCAATGAGAGGCATACGTATCCAGTTCAGCTCGATGCAGACTGGGGTTCAGAAAGTATTTTGGATGATGATTTTGCACTCTGTTTGGATGCTACAAATTATGGCAATATTGGACGATTTGTCAACCACAAGTACTATTCTTGTCCTACTAAGTTTATGGAACTTTAAAGAGTTCTTCCTTTCAAAGATGTGTACCTTTTTCCTGTGATAACTTGGAATTACTTCGACTTTTGGTGCAGATGTCATGGTGCCAACTTGATTGAGATTCCAGTTGAAGTGGAGACTGCAGATCACCATTATTATCACGTATGAAATTTCTTATCTTTTAAGGGAAACCTTAGGGCCCGTTCGTTATCACCGCCAGTTTCTAGTTTTTGGTTTTTTATGATTTTAGAATCATATGATATAACTAAACTTGGCCATAACGATAGTAATCATGCTAATTTTGAAAACTGACAACTAAAACTAGAAACTACGGGGCCGTTCGTTATCGTTTTTTGTTTTCAGTCTTCAGTTTTTTTTTGAAAACTAACAACTAAAAACAGGAAACCAGAAAAAGTGGTTTTCACTTTTTAGTTGTCAGTTTTCAAAATCATCATGTTCCCAATAAGTTTGACTAATTTTTTATTCACTATAGGTCATATATCATATGACTTTGAAAATCAAAAAACCAAAAAACAAAAAACCACAGTATTACCGAATGGGCCCGTAACTTTTTCTAGTTTTCATATTATGATTTTTGATTTTGAAAAAAAAAAACTGAAAACTGAAAACAGAAAACGATAACTAACGGGCGCTTAGTAATTTGTCCTGGTTTTTTATTTGTGTATTCTTTCCTTGGCAGCTTGCTTTTTTTACTACACAAGAAGTGAAAGCCTTTGAAGAGCTAACTTGGGTGAGTTCACTATGCTTGGCCACTTCCTTTACACACCTGAATTATTGAATTGCTATTGGAAATGAGACTTATTAAGTCATTGATAATTATTCGAATTTTCTAATTACTACACCTACTGAAAATTTAATACTCCCTCCGTCTCATAATATAGTGCTTGTTTCTTTTTCACACGGTCTTCAAGACATAACTTTGACTTTTAATATCTTCAATTTCGTATTAATAAAAAATCTAAAAAGTTGATATTATGAAAGTACACGTTGAGACGAATCTAACAAGATCATACATGAGTAGGTCTTTTTTGTATATAATAATGAGAATATGTGGTCAAAGATTTTGAAGTTTGACCCACCAAAAATGAAATAGGTACTATATTATGGAACGGAGGGAGTATCTTATATATGAGATAGTTCTCACTATAAATTATGTTGCAACTAGTTTGTCCTGTAAATGGCTGTAGTGATTTCTGATTTGTTATATTATCAAGGGGTGATTTGTTACATTGTTGAGAGATAACTAGTTAGACCGTTGAGTGCTGCCCATTTCACCCAAAAATTGTGTTAGATCGTTCTCAGCCACTATGACCTGAAGTTTTTATGAATTACATTGATGTAGCCAAGTCGAGCAAGTTTAGTAATGTGGATTTTCACTCTTATCAAACAACCCAGATTGTCTTGATATGGTGATGTGTGCGTATATGGAGGGTTATGGAGGTTTATTAGTTATCATATAGGAGGAGAGACTTCATAGAAAATGGGTTTTTGTCATGAGTTTTACTATTGGAAATCCCTAATACATTTAGTAAGCGGTAATAAATGGTGACAATAGCATCGAATTTATTAGTAATTTTGTGGAGAGAGTCTCATCCTAATGTCCATGGTAATGTTTGTCCAATTATATATATTTGTTTTTTCTTTATTAATTTTCATTACGATCCATTACGTATTAAGTTTAATGAAATTTGTGAAGAAAAACCACATGTTTAAGGATACAAATCATTACCATGGTCATTTATATGAGACTTCATCTACAAAATCACTTATAAATTCATTATTAATGCTACTATGCACTACTGCCTACCAAATAGCATTGGCGGAGCAATAACAAATATGTTTTTTCGTTAAAAATAAAATAAAATCGTATTTGTTGGGGCTTGGACATTGGAGTGAAGAAGATTGCAATACTAAAAGATGGAAAGTCAACACATGAATATATGGGATTATGGGAAAGGTGGAAAGTCATTATCTAATATCTCTAAGACTTTGAGTTGTCTGACCCACTCTGAAGATTTTTATTTTTGAAAATAGGGCCAGCAATAACAAATAAACTTTAATCTAAAAACTTAAAATATCTAAACTTATAAACCTACAGAATCACTTTCTCAAAAAAAAAATTCCCCTCGAAAAAAAATTGTCACAAGAGTTTCTCTCCTCACTACCTTAAAACTTTGAACCACTTAGTCTCTCACAACCCCGAGCCAAGCGCTTCCCACCATCCACGCCGGCACACCCTAACGGCTAACGTGCACCAATCACCACTCACAATACTTGTAGACCCACCACCACTATTCATGGCGTCGAGTATTTATTTATTTTTACCATTATTAGTTTCTTATATTGTATACTTGAATCTTTTTGATTGATATGTAAATTTGCGCATAAGAGTATGAAATTAAGTTTGTTAATTTATATAATAAAGGGATATTCCATTTGGTACCATTGTACTTTTGGCTTTTCCATTTGGTACCACTATTTTTCAGATATTCTACATGGTACCACTATAATTTGAATTTATTCTCTATTGTAGTATTCAACTAAGTAAAGTGTTAATTTAAGTTAGTATAGGCTAGAGTTTTACTTTGATTTACATGTTTTAATTTGCGTTAAGGTTTTAGTAATTATTTAGTCGTTAAGGTCAAAGTTGAGGTCATATTTGACAATAAAAAGACATAGAATATTATGATCATTTATATGAAAATTTTGACTAAAAAATAGAGCTTTTAAGGGTTAAAACGACACCCTAAAATCTTAATTTATTAAATTTTTGCAACTGCAAATAGAAACATGCAAACTCAAACAAAATCGTATTCTTATTCAACCATTAACTAACAATTTACTTAAAAAAATGGTATGATAAAGATTAATATTAAATTAGAGTGGTATCATGTGGAAATTTAAAATAACAGTGGTACCAAATGGAAAAGCCAAAAATTCAATGGTACCAAATGGAATATCCCTATAATAAATTATATGATAGTAATATGAAATTTATCAAATTAATAATAATGGTAATTAAAATAAAAGTATAAAATTAGGTATTGTTAATTACTTTACATGATAATTTAGTTTCTATTTTAGTACTTATATGATGGTAATTTGTTAGGTTGATTTTCATATAGTTAATTCATGTGGAACGATGAATATAGGAAATGATAGGTGATACAACTAGATAAAAAAACAAAGGCAATAGAAAAACAACTCGATCTTCAACAATATTGTTTGTGTTATGCACCTTCGAATTTGAAATCCTAGCTCCACCACTGTCAAATAGTAATAAGAAAAACTGTAATCAAGAGCTTGGTGGGAACAGGGAAGCAATTATACACAAATACCCTAAATCCATAGGCCATAAGCCCATAACCAATAAAGGTGTCCTAAAGTTAGCCTTTCAAAAGAAGGTAACACCTTCTTATAAATATAACTTTTGTAATACACTTGAATATACTGTGAATTAAGAATAATAAAAAGTAGATTTTTGAAAAATATACATTGAATTGAATATAATAAGATCCTACATGAATATGTTTTTCCTTAACTATAAATCAACCAAAGATAAACTAAGTAGAGTTCGTGAATAATGTAAAAATCAAATTGTTGCAAGTAAAAAGAAACTTAGGAATTACATGCTAAACGTTGTGGACCAAAATTTGTTCCTAACTATCAGGTTCTAGGACTTCCCCGAGCGTAGGAAATGTTTCTTAGTTAGTATCTTTGGGGAACAATTTTAAGACATGAAATGCGGTTTTATATTGATTGCATTATGTTGATTGTTGTCTTAACTGAATATAGGATTATGGGATAGACTTTGAAGATGAGGATCATCCCATCAAAGCATTTCGATGTCGTTGTGGGAGTGCATATTGCCGTTACAAGAATCGAAAAGGTTAGTTTACTCTTACTCTTGACTCTTGAGACATTTCTTCATACTTCATAGGGAGCAAGTTTTTAAGTATAATGCAGGAAGTTGAAATTACCAAAGTGGTGTATAAAAATAGGTGGTTTTGGTATATTGTGAAATAAAGACGACAAATACGACTAATTTTTTTTCTTAGGTAGGTGAAATAAAGGGTTTTATCGGGCTAGAACCTCTCGCGGGTCAATCCAACGGGGTTAGCCGCCTAAACATAATTGGGAGTGGGGGAGAGGGAGAGGGAAAGGGAGGGGGAGGGTAAGGGATTTCTTCTCCTAAAGTGTCTCTAGTGGAGATCAAACATTAAAACCCCCAATATTGATGTCGAAAGGTTCTCTAGTTTCCACTCGACCAAGCTTAGTTTGTTGAAAAATACAACTAGAGGTTGGCTGAGCATGCATGTATGCTGTATGGCTGTATGCATACGCCAGTATACACATTATGACCTTTTCCCTCTTTTTCAACCACTATTACTTATAAGTTATAAGTATAATATTGTAATAGTATGTAGTATCTCCCTAATCTCACAAAATTATTTTCTGATTCACCTAATAGTTTAAATTCTCTACCAAGAATCCATCATAAATAAATTTCTTGTTTACGTTTTGGGGTATGACCAAGTATAAAACTCCTATGCTTCTTTACTTAGGTCAATATTGTCGTCCGATTGAGAATCAAGGTTGGCCTAGTGGTTGTAAGACCCTCATTCTACCCATGTGACAGGATTCGATTCTCACCCCTTGCCAGAAAGATCCCTAATTTTCCCCTTCCTTGCAAAGGAATTATCCTTACCTTTAAAAAAAATAAAAAAATATTGTCGTTCCGATTTTTTTCTTTTCCATTAATGTAAATATGGCATACGCTCTTTTTTTTTTTTTTGTGAGGTAGGACTACATATCTTTTGTAAATTTGTAATGCCGTTCTATGTTGCAGGATCGAGGTCAAAGCCAAGGGCTTCCAATTCGAATAGATGATCAGCTATTCTATATGGAATTTTAATGCAGAATTCTCTTATTAGGAGATAGATTTTTCAATTTAACCTTATTATTTTTTTTCAAATGACCAATTTTTTAACTTAAGCATTTGATTTGCATCTTTTTTCTAAGGCTTTAATTCGGGAGGAATTTTTATTGCATAATAATATAGTAGAAAAGGGTTATTTTTTTCGAAAAATTTCATTAAGCGATTTCGACATTAGAGGTATATCATTTAGTTTAGCTGATAAAGGATTTAGGGAATCATATGTAGTACTAGTAATGTAGATACAATTTTTTACATGTACATCTCGGTTTTGTGCCTCTCCATGTATGGGGACGACAAGGGTAAAGCAAATGTTTGCATGAAAATGTCGGATCGAATTTTTTTTTCCAGGTGAACCATGACAAGTTTATACTCCCTCCGTCTTATAATATAGTGCCTATTTTATTTTTTATGGGTCAAATTTTAAAATCTTTGACCTAATATTCTCATTTGTATATATAAAAACATATTCATGTGAGATCTTGTTAGATTTGTCTCAATGTGTAGTTTCATAATATCAACTTTTTATATTGTTATTGATACGGAATTGAAGATATTAAAGGTCAAAGTTATGTCTTAGAGACCGTGTAAAAAAAGAAACAAGCACTATATTATGGGACAGATGGAGTACTTTATTGCATTTGAGGATATATCTTACATAAGTTACATTTATTAACTTAGAAATGCGTTTTCTTCATCATAAAAATATAAGTTATAAGTTTAATGAGTTTGATCAAGTTTCAATATAAGGTAAAATTAAAATTGATTAGGTCACATCGGATCTAGTAAGTTCAGTTTGAATAGGTTCAAGCAAAAAGAAAACACTATTAATTTTTTTCCGGAAATTGAAAAAAAAATAAGAAGTGTAATTTTGGTCATCAACAAAGAATTATGCTCCCTCCTATTAAATCGGGTAAAGTTTTCAAAACTTATACAAAATTCTATGGTAAATAGGTAAAAATTTTCGAAAATTGGGATTTCTTAACCTTAGTCATACAATTTTGGAAAAACATGAATTCAGTACGTCATAAAATTTTCGAGACATAAACACATGTAGTGTCATTTTGGAAATTCTAGTTGCCTACAAAATGGAAAAATTAACTTACCTTATTTCTCTAGCTAAATGAAACATCTCATGGAAATTTCTATATGTCGTACTCAACCACATAACTTCTATAGACTTCGCACACAATAAAAGTTTTAATGAAACTTCCTAAGAAATCTTTCTAATTTAAACCAAATGATCATTTATTTTAAGCATATATCTATATCCATTTGATGTCACTTTTGCTTTCTAATAAAGACTATACTTATATACTTTTTTTAAGGTTAAAATTGACAAAAGAATGAGGAAGCATCCCCTTTGTGTCTTTGTGGGACATGCGCCTGCTTCACTTGTTTTTTTTTTGACATCGAGAAACTTTGCATTAATTAAAAACTGGAGTACATCGTGATACTAATACAACCAAACATAAACAATTAACACTAAAAAGAATTACATTAACTCGTACATACTTTTTAAAGAAAACACTAACTAATATGTGTCCAGTCCGAAAAAAGTTTGTCTTAAGCGATGGCGGGTGAGATTGGATATGAGGGAAATCTGTTGAGATACAAAACTCTGACGATCTTCACAGAGATATTGCCATATAACAGCTAATAGATCCCAATGTTCACTAGCCGCAAAATCCCAAGGTCTTTGATAATTCTCCTGGGATTCCCACAATAATGAAGTCACGTTCTTTAGTGACTTCTGGCCTTTTGCAAGAGTATCCAGAGTTCAGTCACACTAGCTTGAAACTCGAAAGATGTGGAGGTATTGACGTGCCGCAAAACAAGTTGGAGTGTCTCCCACAAGATGCGTTTTTGAGCTATGATGACGCTTGAAGCCATCACGAGAATTTGGGGCAAGTTAGATAGAAGAACTTCGCCCCATTGACGAATCCTGATCAAAACTGACAATCCGAACCCATAAGACTGACGCACAACAGATTTTAAGAGAGAAGCTCCTCTTATCTTAACCAACACCTGAATTTAAAAAGTGGCAAAAACCTCATGCCTAACTCCAGGATTATTGGCTCTACTTACCAGGTTGCCTAGATCTTCCTTTATCATAGGAAACCAAGAGCCTTCAACTGCCACCGATCACGACCAACGAACACCCAGCACATCCAGTCACAAAAAGACAAGGGTCATCGAATCTGAAAGAAAAAAACATGAAAATAACGAAAACACACATCACTAAATTTGTAGCATCGAACCCTAAACTAAGAGACTCGACCAAATGCGAGAAGACGAAGACACAAACGTCAAGACTGAAGAACCAAAGATCAATAAACATACCAGGGGAGGGGGGGAAGCCAACACACGAAACACGAGGAAGGGGAGGGGAAAGCCCGACGATGAAACGTAATAGGGGATGGGGAAGGGAAGCCCGACAAACACAAAGGGGAAAGGAAAGGGGAAGGAAAGAACTTGTCGGCGGCCAATCCTCTGCACGAGTACCTGCAAGGCGGGCAGAGTATCACCAATTGACTCGAACACGGGGGAAGGGGTAGGAAAACCTAAACTAAGTACTGAAACAGGGGAGGGGGAAACACGAATCTAAGAAACATAAATCGGAAAATAAAACGAAAAGTAAGGAAGGCAAGCTCGTCGGCGACCATGTGCGAGGTCGACCACCAACGAGCTTGCTGGAGCGGCTGGTGTTTTTAAGATTTCTTCTATTTTTTGTGAGAAAGTTAATCAATGTATTACTCTTTCAAGATTTGAAGTTTTCTTCAGTCTTATACCTAATCCAACAGGATAAGTTAAGTAGGTAAACCTTTATTTTGTAATGGTTGAATACTTGGGTGGGTAGAGTTCTCAAGGATATCGCATACTGCCCAATAGCTTCTCATGTGAACTGTAAAAATTTATAACTTGATTAGTGATATAGATGTCGGGACTCTACTATTTATTTTTAGTTTACAACTAAAATTATGACTATGAGATAAAATATTCACGAATCAAACAAAATTTCAAATGACTATTTTTAAATAGCGTCAAAATTCTAAGTGCGCTAACTAAAAAAATAGAGGGCAAGTACAAAAGAAGTGGAGCGTAAAACTTAAATTTTATATTCAACCAAAAGTCTTAACAACAGCCAACAAGATTATTGGGCACGTGATGGTTGAATTTAAAATTACACGTCAAAGAGTTTATGGAGAAACAGTCCACGTTCTTATCACAATACAATTTCACAACTAGAATTTACTATTGTGATAAATTACTTAAAAACATACCAAATGGTTTATTTAATTCATATAATTTTAACATGTTCCTCCACTTAAACCTCCTGACAGAGGACCAACCATGACAACTTGCTGCAACAAGTATTTATTAACAAAATCTTCAACTTAAAGACTTAGTATAACTCCAACCTGTATTACTGTATAAACTCTAAAATCCATAAAATTTTGGGTCTCAGAACTTTTCTCTTTCAGACCAAAATATCACCATGCCATTCAACAAAACCAACTCAGTAAGATTCTCAAAACCCACATCAATTCTTCCCTACGAAACCCAAAACGTTAATGATCTTTACACTCTAGGTGAAAAACTAGGCCAAGGCCAATATGGAACCACATACTTATGCACAGAAAACTCCACAGGATCAAAATATGCCTGCAAATCAATACCCAAGAGGAAGCTTTTGTGTAGGGAAGATTGTGACGATGTCTGGAGAGAGATTCAGATAATGCACCACTTAGTTGAGCACCCGAATGTTGTAACCATTAAAGGTACTTATGAAGACTCAACTCATGTTCATTTAGTCATGGAGTTGTGTGAAGGTGGAGAACTCTTCGATAGAATTGTGGCGAAAGGACAATATAGTGAGAGAGAAGCCGCTAGGTTGATGAAGACCATCATTGGTGTTGTTGAAGCTTGCCATTCATTAGGGGTCATTCATAGAGATCTCAAGCCTGAAAACTTCTTGTTTGAGAGTACTGCAGAGGATTCTTCTCTAAAAGCCACCGATTTTGGCCTTTCTGTGTTTTATCAGCCAGGTGGGTGTCAAACTTACCTGCACTTTTCCTCCTTTCCTCTGTTTTTCTCTATTAACTGTTGCATATAACGATAGTTGCATTGAACATTACATATTTTACAATGAATTAAAGAAAAATATGGTATTCTAGTTTAGTTGCAAATATGCTATTTTCTGCGTTTGATTTTCAAATTAGTAGGGAGGAAAACATGTTTCTGAAATTGTAGTTTTACCAATTTTCTTTTCATTGGTTTGAAAATGGTATGCTTTGCAAAAAGGTGGAAAACAGTTCTCTCTAGGATGGAATTTTATTTCCTTTCTAAATGAAGGAATGCCACATTTTCCTCCCTATTTCCTACCTCTCTTTCTCTTCTCTCAACCACTCTCCCCTCCATTTTCAGTTTTCCTATAAAGGTGAAGACTAATTTATGATTGTGTTCTAATCCTCAGTCCCATCCAACCAAACACAGCCTTAAGAATGGCACAGATTTCCTTTTCTTTTCCTCTGTCATATAGAATGTGTTAGAAAAAAATGACTCTCATCTACTGGGTCCCTCCTATATCAACTATAGACATAGGAACCAAAAGCACTACAACAAAAAGTTTTAAACATATTTACATAAATTATTGCAAAATTATCCTATTATCTATCCGATGGATCAAATATATACTATAAAGTACGTTCTGTATAATGCAAATAAATTGAGAACAGAAAAACAAATAGTATAGATCAAGCTTAGGTTTTACTGAATTGTAAAGACATGTTCTCGAGGTTTCCAACTTCAAGGCACGTTCGTTCATTAAGGTACTAAACAAATAATAAAACCATAATACTGTCTTTCAGAAATCTGTGTACTGAAGAAATGGCAATGATGTCAGTTGGCATGGCAAGTTGAAACTAAGTTGCATTTATTTATGTAAAAGTTCTGTATTCACACTAACCAAATATCAGAATCTGTAATTATATTCATGAGAGAGAAAGAAAGAAAGTCTAAACAAATGTAACATATGAGAAAGAGAAACTGCAATTAAAGTAATATATTAATGATTTTAGACCAATCACCAGTAGGGTTAAAGAATCATTGTTGCTTCAGAATACTGTCCAACATCCTGTAAATGATTAATATCTGAAATTGCACTCTGTTTTGTATATAGGTGATACTTTCAGTGATGTGGTAGGGAGTCCTTTCTATGTTGCACCAGAAGTATTGTCCAAGCTTTATGGCCCAGAAGCTGATGTTTGGAGTGCAGGTGTTATCTTGTACATCTTACTTAGTGGAGTTCCACCTTTTTGGGCAGGTAAATAAAGGTGCCATACAATGGGTATCCATAGAATTTACATAGATGAGTTACCAATTCTGCAAAGTCTAAAATCTTGCATTATTGCAGCATCAGCAAGTTCCCCTACTTTGTGGTAGAATAATGTTGCTTTGGCAAAATTTTGTATGAAGACTGTCTCATAAGTCATAATAGCTTATTGTAAGACTGGGGTGATTTTCTTTTTGACAAGTAATTACCTTATGTGGGATGAGCTTTTAATGTCTCGTAATAAATTAGTGTGAAACGGTCTAACCTAAAGACTTGCCTAACTTATTTGTTGTATTTTCAGAAACCGATGCAGGAATATTTAGACAGATATTGAAAGGAAAGGTCAATTTTGAGACAAGACCATGGCCAAGCATCTCGGAAGGTGCAAAAGGTTTGATAAGGAAGATGCTTGAAAGAGATCCCAGACAAAGGCTCACAGCCTACCAAGTTCTCAGTAAGATCTCTCATTTGGCTTGCCCTGTCCTGTTTCTGATTTCTATACCTACAAGTTCTCAGTTGTTTATCATAAGGGAAACTGGGTAATAGTAGATGTTTTTACCAGGTCATCCATGGATTGTTGACGACTCAAATGTACCTGACAAGCCTCTCGATTCAGCTGTTCTATCACGCCTCAAGCACTTTTCAGCCATGAACAAGCTTAAGAAGATGGCCTGCCGGGTAATAATTCAATCTATTCTCTTAAGCATATCAAGATGCCCGTATTTTGTTACCCAGACTCGACCCCAAAAATCAAGCACCAGTTCTGATTTCAGGATTATAGTTACAGCTACTTTCAGGGATTCAATCTCTTTAACTTCAATTATTTCAAGTGTCATATCATAGATCACATAAATCACTGCCAAACAAGTCAAGCGTCGAATTTTACACTATAAACTCGTGTTCAAGGCCAAACTTTTGGCAAATTTTATCAATCACCTGAGAGCACCTAAAGAAGGCACACCCAGTGGTATCTGGGTGGCTCGTGCCATACAGGTTTTGCTAGGGTCTATAAATGTCCAGCATATGGAGTCCATTTTAAGCCATAAATATTTTTACCAGCTTTTGGTCAGCTTTGTTAAGAATAAGTTTCAGATTTGGGTGATAAATCACGTTTAAACCCCACTATTTTTGGATTAGTTTCTCCTAATTTAAACCTGCATGTGGATCCAAGTAACATGGATTTGAAAGAAAGTGTCCTAAAATTTAGGTTTTTTCACATTAAATGTTCTAGTGCAAGCACAATTTTATTTATTAAAAGGCTAAGCCACATATTTTGCAGGTCATAGCTGAAAAACTCTCTGAAGAAGAAATTGGTGGATTGAAGGAGCTATTCAAAAAAATAGACAAAGACAATAGTGGAGCCATAACATTTGATGAACTAAAACACGGCCTACGACGTGTTGACTCAAAGATAAGGGAATCTGAAATTGAGGATCTCATGCATGCAGTAAGAAATTATCTTAATAAGAAAACATAAAAACATTTCTCATCATTATTCATTAATGGCTTCTAAGTGAGAGATGGATTACCTGTTGGCACTTGGCAGGCAGATGTTGACGAAAATGGGACCATAGACTATGGAGAATTTGTTGCTGCCACGCTGCACCTAAACAAATTGGAGAGAGAGGAGAACCTGGCATCTGCATTCGCATATTTTGACAAAGATAGCAGTGGTTATATAACCATCGAGGAGCTCCAGCAAGCATGCAAAGAACTTGGACTCAGTGATCATCACCTGGAGGAAATGATTACGGAAATTGATCAAGATAATGTAAGCTCTTTTAAATTGATGACCATTTATCAACATAATTATAATAAAGGCATTGTTCTTTTCACCTTGGAAACATAACTTTCAGGGCCAATTAATCATATATATACTTTAAGGTGATAACATATTCAAAGAAAAAGATAACCAAAGCAGTCAAGTTCATTTCACCACAAAATCAGATATAGAAAAGTAATGGTGTTTCAGGTGAAAAGAACAAAGCCTAAGATATACAGTATCGCAAATTGATAGTATGATTGGGTGGCTCAAATTTCTGAGTGACTGTCCTAATATGAGCATGATGTTTATCCAGGATGGCCAAATAGATTATGGAGAATTTGTTGCAATGATGAGAATGGGCAATGGTGGAGGTGGGAGGAGAACGATGAGAAGCATTATAAACTGGGAAGATGCTGTCGACTTTCTTCAGGATTCATAGACTAGAAACTTAGCACCATTGAAATTTCACAGTTTCTCTTTATCGTTGCCAAACAAAATACTAACCATTGAATCTTTCAGTCTCCTGGAGATGCCGATTCCATTTTCAGTTTCTTTATATACCATTTTTTATTGTCAGTCCTGAATCTTATGCAATTCTGAAACCTGAAAGCATCCGAGTCACTGCAAAGCAGTAATAGTGTAATTTTCTGAACTTTGAACTACAGCGATTGCTCACTGCTTGGTACCAAATATATATTTCCTTTAAAAAATATAACTACTAAGAATAATTCAACCAGGATAGAAAATGAAAGTCAAACTTTTTCATATGCAAATATATGTGCATCATCAATCTTGTACATCAAGAACACACAAGGGGATCATAACATTAAACAATTTTAAGGTACTATACATATTTGTTATTCCTTCTGGCAATAGAAGATGTATGTGAAAGAAATAGTACAATGAGAAGGTAACTTCCAAATGCAATCCTACAGTTTGCTAGATACTGGAAGGTACTTGGTGTGCCGCCCCTGAGCTATGATCTTCCCACTTCCTTTCTTCCTTAACTCTACACTGACGACAGCAATCGATTTCCCAACACGTAGAGCCTTGGCTTCAATTTCAATCTCCTCCTGTATAAATCAAAATTGTCGTTTCATGTCTTAGTAAAACTACCACTAAGATCATGCTGCTCTAGTCCTCTTTAACAACCTCTCCCCCTTCCCCACCCCGTCATCAAACAAAAATAAAAAAGGATTTAAGATTCATTGTGTCAAAAATTGTAACTAGATAACAGACTGATGAAATTCTTATGAGCCAAAAGTAATAAACAACTCCATAGTCCATTCCCTTTTCACCTGAATTTTTCGAATGATATCTAAATTTTACAGAAAGTCTGAAACTATCGGAAATCCTCTGAATTAACCAAAACATTCCTGACCTTGTAATTTTTTTTATTTAGGGAAACTTGTGATATTACTTTGACTAAACTCATTCAGACCTTTTTTTTCAATCTACCTTCCAGCTTCCAGATATAGCGAAAAGAATGTGAGAACATCAAGTACAATCATAGCCAAATGAAGATAAGAAGCATCATTAACATAAGGAAACGTAATAGACAACGCTGCCGTGTTACAAACACTTTTCTTTGGTTACCAATCATAGAGAGAAAGGTAAGGTTAGGGCAGGACGAAGAAGATATGGTGGGGAGGAAAGAGGGCGATCGTATATTTCTTCAAAATCTTTCCAATGTTAGAACAATTCGGTTTATTAATAGGGAATAGTTAAACCCCTCCTGATTCCCTTCTCTCCCATGTTACATCAAAACAAGGGAAAACGAATCCCACCCTTTCCCATCACTCTCTTCGCTTACAAATTCCCCAATCCAAACACATATTTACACTTTGCTTAGACGGCATTCATGGAGGGAAAGGGAAAGGAGAAGAGAGAAAGACTCAGCTCCTATTATCCTTCCAAATGTTACCAGGTATTGAGGAATTCGATTCATTATAGGGTAAAGGAAAATGTATCCCTCCAGTTCTTTTCTGTTCCTTTCTTTATGTCATACCAAAACAAGTGAAAACTAATCTCTCACTTTCCCTTACCTCCCTTCCCGTCCAAATCGACCTATCCGAACATAGTATGCAACATTACAAAATTCTATCTACAAAAACCGGATCCAGTTCAGCTAATCATATCCCAACAATCTCAAGTAAAATCTTTCTCTGCAACTAAAATTACAAACCAGTCTCAACCAGCCACATTTTCACTGTACTCTCATCTTCATACTAGCAAATAAAATCACTAATGCGCTCATTCACAAAATCACAACTGAACAATACACATTCAAAACTATCAACTCCTCTTAAAATAAAAATAAAAACTTCAACAAGACTACTACTTCCTTCGTTCCAAATTAAATGCAACAAATGCACTCTTACACATCCAGAGGCATTATTTTGACCACAAATATTTATAATTACCTATAACAAAAATTATAAAAATTACATTTTATAAAAGTACGTCACGAGAGAAAACTTACATCGACAAGTAGTGAAAAAGTGCAACATAAACTCTGAGAAAAAGATGAGAGAGAAACAAGTAGAGAGAGAAAGAGAAAAGAAAGAAGAAAAAAGCCCCAATTCCAAGTTTGAAAACCCTAGCCATAAACAAAATCCCCAATTCAATTTTGAGAAATCTTCTATCATCAAGCATGGTAAATTGCTTTTAGCTATCATTTCTAATCTCCTGTTAGCCATTCTAATTGCATTTTCCAAAAAATTCTGCCCAAGAAAAGCCATTAGTCAGGGAAAAAAAATTTCTCATGATGAAGATGCGATTTGTCGAAAAAAAATTTCAGTTTATGAGAGTTATTCCCATCCTCTCTTGTTTATTCAATTCCGAGCTTCCTCATTATTCTTGGGATTCAGAGTTCAATCATTTGATTGGATTAAAGGATTCATCTTCCTTCCATTCAAATTTAAAGGTTTCGTTGTCATGGCTAGGGTTTTTCGGGGTAATCGGTTTTGGGTTCCTCTTTCACTGATTGGTGTGGGTCTTTATGTAATGTTTTTGGTGCTGATTTTCTCGATTCCAGCTGAAGGGTTGATGTCTTTTGTCGCACCCAAGCCTCCTGGCTGTCGGGTTTTATTTCATATGGTCTTCAGGTGGTTCTGCCACCGTGTGGCTGCTCCTATGGTGGTGTGTGCTAGAAGCTTCATTGAAATCATCCAGTCTTCATCATTTAGGTGTAGATGCTGTGATTTCCAGCATTTTCAACTGGCTACTTCTCATGGTGAACTCAGTGAGTTCAAAGGGTTTTCTCTTTCCCATAAAGCATCCTATTTAGTTCAGTTAAATCAGGTAGGTTCATGTAATGTGAACCCCAAGGTATGGTTTTATTTACCTCCTTTAGGAAAGATTTCATTACGAAATTCATGGTTAGTATTTGGTGACATGTTCATCTTCTGTCCAAGTAGCAGGATGCTTTATATTCTTTGTTTGCTTTTGAGAATTTCAATTCATTATGGTTTCATAAGCTTGATAGCTATGAAGGAATTTCTATTCATTCACATGGCTACAATTATTGTCTTCTTCTGGCTTCTCTTATGGGTTGTATGCTCTGTTTTCGGATGTTGTTTAAAGGCATACTCCATAGCTAAGTTTGGTTTAGCTCTCAACTTTTCTCAGCTTGTTTTGGCCACCTCTAATTTTGGAGTGCCTGCTCTCTATTTATCTATTTTAGTAATCTTTAAGCTAGTTAGGAGAAATAGTTGGATTGGATTTTGTTGGTTGCTTCTCAGAACATTTTACTATAATCAAATCTCCGATTTAGGCTACAGAAGCTATTGGATTGGAATTTTTCACTCCATTCTAGGCTATAGAAGCTATTGGAATGGAGAAAAATATTGTTGTCATTGTGTGCCAATAGTAGGCCTTGCCTCTTTTGATCATAAGAGCTTTGTTAAAGAAAAATGCTCAATCTCTTTACAAGCTATTATTCATTTGCTGATGAATATATTCAGTTTGGCTGCCATTCATTATGTGATGCTGGTTACATATGACCAACCTTTTTTTCAGAAGATTCAATGGATGTGTTCCACTCTAAGAAACATTGTTAAGGATTTTGTTATCAATGCTCATATTAGTGAATGGTTGTGCCACATTCGTAAAGTAAGTATTATTAATTCCTTAGCCTTTGCTAGTCAACTAGGTTTGTGTGATTTATTAAATAAGCATGATTGCTGGTTTTGGAACATAAAGAGGGGTGAAAAAAGAACTCTTTGGTTGATATTCGAGATTTTTGTAATAGTAATTCCATTAAGGTCTTCATGATTTGTGAAGTTAAGTCCCAAGCCCCCCTCCCTTATTACAGCAAATCAATGTGGCTTTCAATATGTAGATTTCGTGCCCACCTTAGGCCTAGCAGGTGGGCTTTGGTTATTTTGGAAGGATTGTAATCAGTCTCCCTTTAATTTAGTAGTCATTCATAAAGCTACTCGGTTTATTGCTAGTAATATTACTCTCCTAAATGAAAATATTTCCTTTATAATCATCTTTATTTATGCCCCTCCCAAAAGCCAACATAAAGCTGATTTTTGGGAAGAGATCTTTGAGTATGTGAATTCGTTAACTTCTCCTTTGTGATTCTTGGGGATTTTAATGAAATTAGCTGTGAACAGGACAAATTAGGAGGAGCTCCTTTAACTCCAATAGGCTCAACGTTATGAAAAATGTTTTAACTCAGATACCTGTGTTGAGCTTCCCTTTATGGGATCTAGATATACTTGGAGAAAAAAAAGAGCAGGCCCAAACAATATTCTAGAACGCATTGATAAAGGGTTAGCTAGTCAACTTTGGCTTAATCACTTCCCTCAAGCAATTCTAAAACATCATCCTTTCACTTCATCAGATCATTGTCAAGTAACACTTGATTTATCTAAGAATAAAACCTTGAAAGCTCCCCCTTTTCGTTTTGAGAAAATGTGGTGTCACCGAAAAGATTATGACACTCTTGTCAAAAAGACTTGGTGTACTCGTTTTAATGGCTCTCATATGTTCAATCTTGTGAAGAAATGTAAACTACTAAAGGTCAAATCAAAGAAATGGAATATTCCCAGTTTGGTAATGTTTTTAGACAATAGAATTGTTGATTCTAAACTAGCAGAAATTCAATCTAATCTCTTAGTCCATCCCTTGTGCTCTTCACTCAAGTCACAACAAAATCGGTTTCTTATTAAAAGAGAAAAATTATTATCTTATAGTCATGATTTTTGGAAACAAAAAAGCAAGACTAATTATCTCCGTCTTGGGGATGCAAACACAAGTTATTATCATACTCATGCTACCATTAGGCGAAATAAGAATCAAATTAAAAACTTTACTACAGAGACGGATCAAGCTATCTCTTCTCCAGCTATTATTTCTAGTGAAATTACAAAGGAATTTTGCAAAAGATTTATTTCAAATCCAAATTGTGGATTTGATGAAGGTGTTGACTTTAATCTTCTTTCTCCTATAATCTCTGATGAAGATAATGCCTATCTTATAGCAGTAGTCTCCGCTGAAGAAATTAAAGAAGCTGTTTTTGATCTAGCTCCGGACAAATCCCCTGGTCCTGACGGTTTCCCTCCTTTTTTCTTTCAGAAATATTGGACTCTAGTGGGTAATTCTGTCATTAGAGCGGTTAAAGCCTTTTTTCATTCAGAAATATATTGAAGGAAATAAACCACACATTTCTTGCTCTTATTCCTAAAATAGATAATCCGTCCAGTTCAAATCATTTTAGACCTATAAGTTTGTGTTCAACAATTTATAAGGTGATTTCAAAAGTTATAACTAATAGACTTAAATCTGTGTTAGGAAAAATTATTCACCCTCTGCAAGGGGCCTTTGTTCCAGAACGTCTTATTCAAGACAATATTCTAATTGCTCATGAGGTCTTCCACTCTTTTAGTAAAAAATCTGGATCTGAGGGGTGGATTGCAATCAAACTCGATATGGAAAAGCTTATGATAGATTAGAATGGGACTATATTTTAGTCACTCTAAAGAAGTTGGGATTCTGCTCTCAATGGGTTGCTTGGATTCGGTGTTGCATCACAACTCCCTCCTTTTCAGTTTTAGTCAATGGCATTCCCGGTGATCGGTTTACCCCGTCCAGAGGAATCCGTCAAGGTGATCCGCTCTCACCTTATCTTTTCATTATATGTGCTGAACTTCTTGCTAGGCAACTGTCAGGTAATGATCACGAGATAAATTAATTGGTGTTCCTATAGGTAAATCTGGTGTTCGTATCCCTTTTCTTACCTTTGCTGATGACACTATGATTTTTGCGCGAGCCTCTGATAATAGTTGTTCTGCTATTAAGCTAATTCTTGATAAATATTGTTCTATGTCTGGCCAGCTTGTTAATTTTCATAAATCTGCCTTTCAATGTTCTCCGAATGTTTCTGTTGAGACTAAAGCTAATTTTGCTTCGCTACTTGGAATGGCTGAATCAAACAATTTAGGGGAGTATTTGGGTTGCCCAATTATAGATTCTCGAGTTACAAACGAAACTTTTGGGAAAGTTTGCACTAAGGTTGTCAATCAGTTACCTAAGTGGAAAGCCAACTCTCTTTCCCAAGCTGGTAGAACGGTTCTTATTCAAGCGAATTTGGCTACTAAAGCCAATTATCAAATGCAAAGTTTTTATTTACCAAAGACTATTCTTTCGAATTTAGACAAGTCTTATAGGAATTTCTTCTGGAATAAAGATCATTTGAATAAAGCTGCTAATTTAATTGGATGGGATAAAATTTGTCTTCCGAAACAATTTGGGGGGTTGGGTATAAGAAAAGCTGAAGTCAATAATATAGCCCTTCAAATGAAGTTGCTTTGGAAAATTCTCAAACATTCAAAATCTTTGGGTTAGTCTAGTTAAAAAAAAGTATAGTAAATCTAGTGATATCCTCTCTCATAATGTTTCTCCAGTAGCTTCTTGGCAATGGAGAAAGCTTATGTCCCTCAGGCCTTTGTTTAAAAAGGGTCTAAGATGGCAGGTTGGAAATGGTAAAGACATTAGATTTTGGGAGGATAATTGGGTTTTTCAATATCCCATTAGTATGGTGGTTAGTCCTCTCTCAGGATCAGAAGGTGCTACAGTTAGTGAGTTTATTAATGAGTTGGGGGGGTGGGATTGTTCCAAGCTTGAAACTGTATTTCCGTCACATATTGTGGCCAGGATCTCTTCTATTTTTTTGCCGTCATCTCCTCAGCCAGACTCTCTTTTTTGGGGGTTGACGGCGGATGGAGAATACTCCGTTAAGTCTGGTTCCCTTTTAGCCCAAGGAGCTTTTAATCCAAATTTTGAGAAGGTAGAATATGCTTGGATTTGGAAGCTTCATGTCCCTCCGAAAATTTCAATGTTCCTTTGGAAAGCCTGTCATGATGGTCTTCCTACTAAGGATAGACTTGAAAAATGCAAAGTTTATGTTCCTCAGCAATGTGTTCTTTGTTGTAATTCTCAGGAGACTATGACTCACCTCTGTTTTGAGTGTCCATTTACGTTACAGGTATTCTCCTGCCTCCACGATAGTGCCTCTTGGCCCTCCCGTCCTGGTAATATTAATTTCTCTAGTTCCTTTTCTTTCCGTTGTTGGATTGAGGTCTGTCATTCTACTCTTTCTGATGATCACATAACTAAGTCTGCTTTTATTTGGTGGTTTATTTGGTTCACTAGAAACAAAGTTATCTTCAATGATGAGGGTTTTTCTCCTCGTCGTGTTAGTTTTATTATTAAGAACTTTTATGAGCAATGGTTGAAGACTGATATGGATGATGGAAATGATAATGTCGTTTCCACTTCTAGCATCAAAAGCCCTGATCAAGTTAGATAGATCGGGCCAAAATCTTATTTGGTCCCCCCTCCTCCTAATTACTGTAAGCTTAATTTTGATGGCTCTAAAATTAGAAATGGAATGCTTCCTTAGGTTTTGTTATTCGTAATAATTCTGGGAAGTCCTCCTAGCTGGTGCCAAGTCTTTGGGCCCAATATTTCTATTTTGCAAGCTGAAGCTTGGGCTCTTAGAGAAGGAGTTAAAGGAGCTATTTCGCTTGATATTTCTAATATTATTATTGAAGGAGACAACT
Source organism: Beta vulgaris subsp. vulgaris (assembly GCF_026745355.1). Lineage (NCBI taxonomy): Eukaryota > Viridiplantae > Streptophyta > Magnoliopsida > Caryophyllales > Amaranthaceae > Beta > Beta vulgaris. The sequence goes on along the minus strand of NC_079205.1, from coordinate 58,296,659 downwards.
TAGCTGTCATTAATTCTATGAAGAATTGTTGGCGTATTCCTTGGGAAATTTCTAATATTGTGATAGATGCAGGTGTGGCTACTAGGTGGTTTCAGGATTGTCAGTTCCGTCACTGCTATCGCGAAGCTAACAAGGCTGCTGACTTCATGGCTAGGAAAGCGCATGACCACCCCTCCCTACTATATTGGTTCCCCCCGTACTGTTTGGATTTTTCCCTCATCATCCGAAAGGATGTTTTAGGCTGGCCTCCAGATTAGGGGGTTAGCCTAAGTTTGTTCTCCTTATCAAAAAAAAAAAAAAAAAAAAAAAAAAAAAAGAAAAGTAGTGAAAAAGTGCATTTGTTGCATTTAATTCGGAAAAGAGGAAGTTATTCATTGACCTAAAAATTCCCCCCAAAATTCAAGAGCAGAAAAGAGAAAACATACATCGATAAGTGCAGCATCAAGGTAAGAGACGTTGATTTCAACAGAAACACCAGTAGATGGAGCTCCAACAGTGTAAATAACAGCGGATCCTACCAAATCCACCAACGACGCAATCGCACCACCGTGTAAAGTATTCGCAGTATTCTACAAACATATCACCCCCAAATTTCGTCGATAATTCGTAATCAGAGTAGTAAAACCCTAATTTTTATGAATTAATACAGTGAATTTGATCATAATAAAATTGAGGAGAGAGAACGAACCAGGAGACGAGGAGGGACTTTGAAGGAACAGAGTACGCGACCAGGTTCGATGATTTCAGGATGAAGGCCATGAATGATGAAAGAATCGAAGAATCTAAAAGGAAGATTGTGGATTTTTGTAGGTTCGTCTTCTTTGCCTGGTTTTTCCAAGTACTTTTTTACTGTTTCGAACTCCATTTTTTTCCAGTCTCTCTCCTCAACTCTCTTCCCCTCGTCTCTGTCTGTCCGCGTGGAAGTTGGAGATTTGTGTTGCAATACCCAGAATTAGAAGGCCAAAATCTTGAGGAGGAGGAGATAGTGGGTTTGCCCACTAATAAGGTTAATATTGTAATTTTAACATTTTTACATATGTAGTTAGGAGTTGGTTTAACATAAATATTGGTTTCAAATACAAATACGGGTTGATTTAACAATAATAAGGATTTCAATTTCAAAGATCCAAACGGGCAAAATCAATTGTACCTTTTTGGAAAAAAGTTGAACAGGACACGCAAATTAATGTAACTTTTTGTTTTATGGCAAAGAGATATCACATGTTTAATTTTTGACAAAAAGTATGTTTCAATCTTTTTTACATACACAAATAAGGGTTGGTGTAACAATACGGTTATTTCACCAAATACCCCAGACAAAAAAAATTATTTACCAAATACCCCAGCTTTTTTCAAAATTCACCAGATACCCCTAACTTTTAAAAATATTCACTAGATACCCCAAATTTGTAAAAAAATGACAAATAATGCCCTTAATGACTAACAGCGGTTAACTCTAATTAACCCTAAAAAACTTTAATTAACCTAAAAACCCTAAAAACCTAACTAACCCTAACCCCCCCTCTCTCCCCTAAACCACCACCCCCCCCCCCACCCCAGCCCCACCAGCTACCAGCTCCCCCCTCCCCCTCCCTCAGTCGCAGCCGCCGCCCCTCCCCCTCCCCCTCCCTCGCTCGCAGTCGCGCCTCCCCATCCCCACCACCCCCAACCAGAATCCCCCCTCCTCCCCCAACCCCTTCGAATTCCAATCCCCGCAACCCCTCTATCGGTCGCTACCCCTTCGAAGCTGTGCACGAGGGACGGGGAGGTGGAAGGACGCGAAGAGGAGGAGAAGGCGCATGGAGGAGGTGCGAGAGGGGAGGCCGGCGAGAGTGAGGGAGATGGAGGGGATGCGCGAGGGACGGGGAAGGCCGGCGAGAGTGAGGCACGAGGGAAGCAAGGGGAGGCACGAGGGAAGGAGGGCTGGGGAGGCGCGAGGGAAGGGGGGCTGGGGAGGCGCGAGCGAGGCGAGCAAGGGAGGGGGGATGCCGGAAAGGGGCCTGCGGGGGTTGCCGGGGAGGGGAAGGGGAGGGGTGGGGCTGGAGTTGGGTGGTGGGGCTCGGGTTGGGTGGTGGGTCTAGGGTTTGCGGGTAGGGTTGGGGTTGGGTTAGAGAGAGTTTAGGGTTTAATTAGGTTAATTAGGTTTAATTAGATTAATTATATTGACTTAGGGCTAATTAGGTTGACTTATGGCAAACTTGTAAATAAAAGCTAACGGAGCACTAACGTCCGTTAATAGTAAGGGTATCTGGTGGATTTTGTTAAAAGTCAGGGGTATATGGTGAATTTTGAAAAAAGGTGGGGTATTTGGTGAATAAATTTTTTTGTCAGGGGCATTTGGTGAAAAAACCGTTAACAATAACATGGGTTTCAAACACACGAACAGGGGTTGATACAACAATAACATGGATTTCAAATATACAAACATGTATGGGTTCTTATCAATAACCAAATGCACTTTTTGGAGAAAAGGTTAAACGGGACACGCAAATCAATGCAACTTTTTGCTTTATGACAAAGATCACATGTTACTTTTTGGCAAAAAGTAGCTTTTTTTATATTTGTGTTTTAACAAATAGGTAAGTTTTTAAAATTAAAAAAAAAACTTGTTAGTGTTTTTATCATAACTCAAATGTATGTGTACGCACAAATATACTTTATGTGTTTATTTTTTAAACAATTTTCATTTTTAGCAGTATAAGCTAGTTCTTGTTCCGGGTGATACCCCCAGATTATTCACTAATGTGCATTTAAAGTTTTCAAAATAGAAATAATATATTGTCTTTAAATAATTTTTTCCCTCACAAATACCAACATGAGTATTGTAGGCTGTAGCATAGTTAGTTAGTCTACTCGGTAAAATATACGAACGGTTGAGTCAAATTTTATTTTCTTTCCTCTTTCTTTAGTGTTTGTGCAAAAAGGCATTTGTTACAAGAAGAACATTAGTACTCCCTTTTTTTTTATCATTCTCACTTTCCTATGCATTTGTTCCGATGCACTTTTTTAAACTTAAATATACTTTTATTATATATATATTAGTAAAAATTATAACAATTAAATAGACCCACTAAACTAGACCATCCATCTCCAACTAAGTCCAAAGCTCATGGCCTCTCCAAAAACTTGTCATAGTAGGTCCAATTTAAAAAAATACCTATAAGAAGGTTTTAGGGTATGTACCTAAATACAATCAATCCCAACTTCAACACCAATCCAATGCTTAACTAGCAACTCAGATCAATCATAATCACCAATTACCCACGATCTTCAATGCAAATGACAAAATCAAAATGGAAAATAATGATAACAAATTAATTAGATATAACTACAATTAATTAAAGTGAAATTGTAAACCTTAAAATTTTCAATTTCGAAATTGAAACAGAGTCTAAATGAATAACGCGGTGCACCAAAAATATCATAGAACGGTCCAAAAAAAACACCACATGAGCTATCCTTTTTAGGTTAATTGAATTAAATTTAATTCCTAAAACATATAAAAGTTTTCGCCTTTAACAACAAGAACACATAATTTCAATCCATTTGTAAGATATAAAAATCATATAACTATGTAAGATATAAAAAGAAACAAAATTGACAAAATAAATTGATCCTCTAACACGATTTATATGGACTTAATTACCCAAAAAAAGTAAAAACAAATAACTCACCATCCATAAACCATCTGCCATCGGAGGAAATATATGATTTATTTAGTGGAAATTAAAGGTTGAGATATGTGATCATTTTAACTTCCACACTGCATAGTGAGAGGTAAGTTCCAAAAAGTCGGTATTATATAGCAACACGAAATCAGATGGTTGTTAATTCGGGTGTTGTTATTTATTCGAACATGAGTATCCTACTATTGTGGTCTGTGGAACTTAGGCTTTGTTCCCGTTGGACTTGTTTTCACATCGTATTTCATATTAAAAAAAATTAGTAAATTAAAAGTAAGTTCAGGTAAGTTTTAAGTTTTGATAAGTTTAGTTAAGTTCTAAATACTTTATAATATAAACTTTAAAAATTTCCACTAACAATATGTTCAAACAAGTTTAAATAATATATTGTAAATCCAGATAAGTTCAAAATCAAAATAAGTTAAATAGTATACACACGTATATATAAGTTGTTAATATTTCTTATAAGATAACTTCATTTAATTTGTGTCGTGACTTGAAATTTTTCTTGAAATCAAGTGTCAAAGCAAGAACTTAACGGAACTTATCATAACTTATATTTAGTGTATACAAATTTATTTAAATTTATTTGAACTTATTGAATATTTTACTGTACCTAGTTTTACTTAGGAGTCCGTCATTTTGTTTTCTTTCTGATCTCTACCTCACTCCTCTCCAAAACTTACCTAGGAGTCCATAATTTTAAAAATGTCACAATTAATTTGAAACGGAGAAAGTATTAAAATAAATATTTAAGTTGAAAAGAACATATATATCCTACAAACAATAGGAACTAAGAACCTACAAGCTGATGCATACAAATTCTAGAGTAATTTCAAGCGGATTGATTATTCAATAACATAAGAATGTTGTACTTATAAGATTATTCAATAGGGATTTGTTCTCTTCAATTCATTTTTCCAGAACTTATCTCATTTAATCTTAATTCTTTCTAATATTCCAAACAATTTAAACCTATTTTATTTAATTATTCAACTTTTTCAAATTACTCACTACATTTTATAACTTTTACTTATCCATAATCTAAATATAAGTTGAACTGTGTCTACAAACTGTTGGAGATGATGTGCACAGATTTGGTCCCTTCAAAATAACTAAAAAAGTTAAGCACAGAGGAAGTTGGTGTTGCACAAGAACTACACACATGTGATTTGATTTGCAACTCTGCACATGCATTTGTACTACTACTCCCTCTATTTGAAAATGATTGGCCCATTAATTTCCTCCTTTACAATTACTCGATGCTCATCCATACATAAACCATATACTTTCCCATGTAAACTAACCACAAAAACAACCAATATAAAATCCCATCTTCATCCTTGAAGTTCTAATTAACCAAAAGAAGATTAGGAAAAAATAACATTCTTGTTTAATTTATTCTTATTACTAGTACATAGTAAAAACGTATCGTACAATGTCATAAAATTAGGTTATGTCGAGGAGTATAATTCTAAAAATAGAAACAAAAGTTAATCATACCATAATATACATATGACAATGGTTTTTCCATCGTATTATTCACTGCTCGATCATAACTACTTAAAACGGAAGAATTTTCATCTACTTTATTAGGTAAATACATCATTCTCACTAAAACAAAATTACCCCGACAATCATAAATATTTTCTTCGAAAATTCATCGGATTGTATAAACAAAACATCCAAAAAGTACATCAAATCCAACTAACAAACTCTACTCATGAAAAATTTCCAAAGATCTCCTATGATAAATCACTTCAAAACATACCATATATCTTTACCTTGAAATCTTGGTTTTGAAAGCTTTTAACTGAGCTGATTTCCTAATTGACACAAGTCTTTTCAACAACTTCCCTATAACCAACATTTTTGTACTACTACTACTATTACTATTACTTGATTTCCTATCCATTTTAGCAACTTCCATAACACCCATATTATCTTCACCACTAATACTTTTTCTATCTTTAATCTCCTCTTGATTAAAATGATTTTCCCACAAATAATCCATGCTTTCTTCAACCTTAAACTCATTATTGCTTTGAAAACTCATGCTCCTATCAATCTCTGATCTTCTACTAGGCAAAATCTCATCACACATGCTACGAACTTCCCTACGATCATAATAATGATCATAATCTTCATTTTCAGCTTCTTGGCCGCCATCTTCGTCGTAATAATCTTCTTGATAATGGTGGTAAACTCTCGACGAAATCCGCCATAAGGATGAAGATGATGCTGAAGAAGATGATAACATGAAGCTTGATAATGGGTTAGAATTAATAACAGGAAAACTAAATTCTTCAGTGTTAGTACTACTACTACTAATAGTTTTATTGGTTTCTTTTGGGTATGAAAACATGTTCATTTTTCTAGTATGTAAGATAAGTAATTTAGATGGGTATTTTGAGGATTTTGCTTGAGAGAATTTATGGAGTTTTGAACGTAAAATTTATAGCTATGAAATGAGGGGATTAAATTAAGCTTTGTTAGCGCCGAATTGGTCGGAGAGAGTATGAAAAAGAAAGCAATTATACTAGTATATGTCTATATATTTTTTTTTGGGATTCATTGGGGACCCGCTAGTAAGAAGAAGGACCTTACTGTACCAGCACTTCGCACAGGTCAGTCAGCCCAATTACACAGGTGACATGTCAACGCTTGAGAGTGGGGAGATATAAAGGAATCCCTACTCCCAAGCATAAGTAAGTAGTGGGGTTCGAACTTGTGACTTGATTTCCCACCACTTCCACCAAACAAGCTTGATACTAGTATATGTCTATATGATAACGAACAAAAGTTGTTTGAGTGGTATAAATTTGTGGGTGTAGGTATAAATTCTGAAAGGTACATATAACTTCTAGTTGGTCTTGGGAGTTAATGCTTTCTACAAATAAACTTGTACAGTTGCAGATTTGTCCTTTGATGTGTTCCTGATAAGATAAATGAATAACGTGAATTTCAGGACAGAGTATACTTTCTTCTAGTTATCATAACACATATTTATTATGGAAGATATTCTATGCAACAGTTGCATGCACTTTTCTTGTCAACGTAGGATACAAATATACAATTCTCTCGCCATTGCTGAAAAATGAGTGAGATTTTGGTGTGTACAGTATATGTTGATCATAATATGCTCATAATCACTATTTTAGTAAAGCGAACAAAGTCACAGGCTTTGAGCCATACTTACTTACATGGTGTACCGTGTATTGGTGCATCTTATTATATACTTCCTCTCTTTCAAAATAGTTGCACCGTTTGCTTTTTCACGTTTGCTAAGACGCTTTTTTGAACGTTAGTATATCTAATTGAGTATTAATAAAAATTATAAAAAGTTGATATTTAAAATCCTTGTATTGAGACGAATTTAACAAGATCACACTTGGCTATGTTTTTTCTTATATAATGATGATAAAAGACTTGTCAAAGTTGGTTCATGAATAGTTATTACCGAATGTCAAATGATGCAACTATTTTGAAACGAGGAAGTATAGTCCATTATTTTATGATGATTCTTGTATATATGTAGATCTATCCATTTTTTTATTTTTTTTATTGGGAAATTAAGTCAGCCCAAGAGCTAACCCCTACCAAGGCTACTAGCCTTGTAGGAACTACCAACACATTGGCTGGTAAAGCATGCAAAACATGCTAAGAAAATACCTCAACATTGGGTAAGGATCGAACCCCTGACCTCAAGGATCAGAGGGGAGTGTTCTACCACATGAGTTAGCTCCTCATCCTTTATGTAGATCTATCCATGAACCTTGTATATATGTAGGTTCTTTAAGCGAATATTTTATTTTTATTTTGGCAACTAAGTGAATCTTTTATACTTCCAATAATAGCTTGGTTTTTACTACCTAATAAGGGAATATTGACTGATGAACAATCATGTTAAGGGTAGGGAAAATTAACAGGTTAGTATGGTATTAGGGCCAATAAATGGGTTGTAGTTCTCTAAATCCAAACCTAACTCATTTATATAAACGAGTTGGAAAACTCAACATTGATCCAACCTAGTTATTAAATGAGTTACTTGTTTAACCCATCTAATCACTATTATTACTTGAATTAAATGAATTACTTAAAATAAATACTAGATTAACAAAACAACTAAGAAAAAGATGCTTGCTTATACTAAGATCTTTTTTTAGAGATCTTTGTACTTTTGAAAAAAAATCACACAAAATAATACATTTAGACATTCTAAATAAGTGAGGCAAACGAGTCAAGAACAAGTTGGTTTCGGGTTGAAAATTCCAGTTTCTAACATTAACTTAACTTATATAACTAAATGGGTTGATTGGGCCAATCTATTTAATGAAACAGGTTGAAAATTTCAATTCTAATCCGCTGTTTTCAAGTTATATTCAGATCGAATTGTCAAATTAAATACTAAGTTTTTCTGTCCTAATTAAACGTAACAAAAAAGAGTTTGTCTTGTAAGAGACCGCCTAATTTTAAATTAAAATTAGGAAATGGTAAGCCCAATATCAAAAAGAGAATAAGTCTAATGATGACTAGGTTAATGTCTTTCGATGACTAATTTAATCTATTTAATAATTAGATCGTTATATTTTAAGTTTCAACTATTTTCGTACTATTATCTACAAGGTGCCCTGGAAAATTTCCTAGCCTCACTAGTCTTTTTCCGCAATAAATAGTATAGATTAAAAAAAGTTACTCTAATTGAAAGGCAAATAGTAATACGTGGGCATCTTAACTCCTCTACTTTAGAGATTTGGCCATGGTCCCCTTCAATAAGACACTCCATGTCTACAACATGTACCTTAGGAAAAAATTAACGAGGTTACAAGTTCAAGACTTTTCATTAAATGGACGTGAAATGCATTAAAATTGAAAGGCAAAGTTCACGAGATAATACGTAACTTTGACTAATTGACTTGATTCTTGAAAGCTTCAATTTAACACAAAATTCATGATTTTTGTTGACTAATTTCACTTTCATGGTAGCTAGCTAGTAAAGGTACGGTCTTCATCACTGATTACACGAGGATTGTAGAAAGAAAATTGTCAAAATAGCAGGAATTTTTGCTTTTTCATGGAATTTTTCTGAAGTTTGCTAGCACTGGTGGAGATTGGTTTCACTTTCATTTATTTCTACGTTCTGTTGACAATTGAGTGCTCAAGGTGGCAAAAGGTAGCATTTCTTGTACTTGTTACACCTCATAGATGAGCATCCAAGGATTTGAGGAATTTCATATGTTAAGTGTTGACTTTGTTTATTATTTAAGCTTGTTAGAATGTCTTGTATGTATCGCTTTTGATGACAAGTCAATTAATATAGGAGTCTGAGACTAAGTGTGTAAATCGAGAGGGTTTTTATATATGAACTTGAAATCTTATATTGACTCAACAACTTAATGAGCAACTTGGCATATTTTTTTATAATATTTATACAATTTTTTCACCAAATACTCTCGAGTTTTCACGAAATTCACCGGGTATTCTCACACTTTTGAAAATACACTTGGTACCCCTCAGTTTCAACATAATACACCCAAATGCTCTCATGACTAACGACGTTAATCGCCGTTAATCATTCACTCTGAATATTTGATTTAAACCCTATTTAACCTTAATTCTAACCTTAAACACTAACCTAACCCCTAAACCTAAACCCTAACCCTCCCCCACCCCACCAGCTACCCCCATCCCCCACCCTGCCGCAGCTCCCCCACCCATGTTGACTTCCGCATCCCACCCCACCAATTTCCGCAGCCCACAATAGGTGGTTGAACTGATTTCCGCAGCCCACAACAAGTGGCTGCATTTTAAACAAAATCAATTTTCGCAGCGTGAGTAGTGGAGAGAGAGAAGAAAACATCGCCAGTTAACCGCCGAGGGTCGGGGAGGGGAGCGAAATCGGGGGTGGGGGAGGGGAGCGAAATTCGACGGGGTGGGGGGAAATCGAGTAGGGGGTACGAGGAGGTGGGAGGAGGGGGTGGAGGTGTTAGGGGCAGGGATGGTGGGAGGGTGGGGGAGTGGGTGGTGGGAAAATGGGTTAGGGTTAAGGTTTGGGGTTAGAGGTAGGAGTCAGTATTACGAATAGGATTAGGGAGTAAGTAGGGTTTAAAGCAGAAAATTAGAGCTAACGACTAATGGCGACATTTGGGTGTATTATGTAGAAATTGAGGGGTACCCCGTGTATTTTTAAAAGTGTGAGAATACCCCATAAATTTCGTGAAAACTCGGGGGGTATTTGGTGAAAAAAACCGATATTTATATTAGATTAATATTAGTCGATTTTTTAAGATTATTTTTTTAATCAAAAATTTTAGCTTTTAATCTTTTACCTGGTGAGTGGTAAACTAAAAAGAACTAGTGTACTCCCAGAAAAAAGCTATGACAAACATAAATGTTATATCATAACTTAATACTCCCTCCGTTTCCTAAAGATTTTCCCACTTACTGTTCCTACAGATACCAAGGAAAATCAAGTTGTGTGGGGGCATGGTGTGAGTAACGTAGGAGAGAGAAAGGGGTTAAGATAAATAAACAAATAAAAAGGGGTTAAAGTAGGAGAGAGAAAAGGAGTAAAATTGAATTAATAATGTAATGGTAGACCATATGATAGTGACATGAGAGGGTAAATAGGGAAATTTGTTTTGCCAATTAAGGAATAAAGCAAAAGAGGGAATATCTTTTGGAAACACCCTTAAACGGAAAGAGGGAAGATCTTTAGGAAACGGAGGGAGTATAAGCTAAATAGCCAATAGATAACATATTTGAAATAGCATTATCATATTCTCTCATTTTTAAATTCCGCAACCACAAATATGCAATGTCATGATTGTAACTTATTGTCACTATCTTGAGTAGGGGTGTCAAGATGTCGATCCAAGCCTAAGCCAAGGGTTGCTTGGCTTACTCGAACTCTTTTATTTTCATCTAATCTTAGAATCCAATTAAGTTTGAAAATTATGTTCTAGTATGTCATAATTATTATTTTTTTGAAATTCTTTTAGCTTTTCACCAATATTGCAACATTGATTTCCACTTATATTTTATAATTTGTAAAAGAAACTGGATAAAAAAAATTCTTTCGAGCCTATTCACGAGTTTTGCGAGTCAAATTTAGCTCTATCTAGCTCATGAAAATTTCAAATCGAACTTAAGTAGTTCATGAACCAGCTATGTTTGACCAATGAAAAACCAATTTTAGCTTTTCACCAATATTGCAACGTGTATTTAGAAAAACAAAGGACCAAACAAACTTATAGTCTTTTGGGTACCAAAATATAGCATACATTTTAGCTCAAGATACACTAATTCATCTTTTCAAAGCTCAAACAATGTGGAGAACCTAAATTTTCTTCTCAACTCCCAATTTCTTGCGTTACTAGACAACAAAAACTAAATTGCCAAGTTGTCAACTTTTGTTAAGCCCATATAGAAACTTTTGCAGTTAAAAAGAGTCCAAAAAGAGTCAACATCACAACCTCAACAGCTCAAACTAACTACTCATTTTAGAAACCCATACCATTCCTATCCATCTCTTACCACACATAACCAACTCATTGACAACTATATAATAACTCAAGGTAACCAATTTACATACTGTATTTTTTTTGGCAGTTATTTTGAGGACGAGAGTCATTATGGACTTATTCTACAACTAATCAAATACTTCCTCCGTTTTATAATATTCGCTACACTTTTTATTGTGGAAAGTTTCACATTACTTGCTACACTTCTTTTTTGGGCATAAACTCTCTCTATCTCTCTCCTTTCACATGGGTCCCTTTTCTTTTTACTCTATATCTCTCTTTTCCAAAAATTGCCTAAGAGTCCGTAAATTGAGAAGTGTAGCGACTAATACAAAACAGATGAAGTATAAAACCTACCAATGTATTATGTATAGTATGACCAAAAAAGATTTCCTTTCTTTCAATATGAGTGATGTGAGCACAACAACTGGTTGCATTGCTTTGCGGTTGCATTTGCTTTGTCTCAACTGCCTTCTTGAGTTGTAATATGAGTTCTTAACGTCTTTTGTTGCTTCCCATCTTTCTATCTCTCCTTTTTTCCAGTTTCTGTCTATCCTTGCTTTCTCTTATTCTCTCTCTCCTATGCATTCCCTTCAAACAGATGAATGAAGGCATGAGTTCAGCTTTGTAGACTCCCGGGTTTTTCGATCAGTTATCGTCGTATCGAGGTATGCTCAATCCAGAACTTCTTGGCTGTCTATGAAGAGAGGAATGACAATTCAGGTCAGATTTATTTATGACTTAGAATGAAGAGTTTTTAGTTCAATCTTTTCAAGCATAAGTCTTGTAGTATAAGAATTTCTAAAAAGTAGGGGAATATTTTGCAAAGGAAAAGAAGTAATAATCTATATGGACTGTTTGTTATATATTCTTTTTTCAGTTTTTTGGAAACTAAAAATAGAATTGTGTAAGCAATATAGACTCGTTTTCAGTTTTCTATTGTCAGATCACAATATAAACGTTAATTGGTATAGATATGTCTAGTTTTAAATTCATTATACGGCTTTTAAAAAATTTTAAAACCAAAAACTGAAAACTACTACATAGTAATACTGAACGCCGAACGGGGATTTTAATTGGTTAAGATTGGTTTTGTTGCACTACATTAGACTGGCACACCAGATATTTTGGAAATCATTGCTACCATTGAAAGAAAAACCATCACAGTTTACTTTATGACTTTCTGCCCACCTCAGACGAAATCAAAAGCTTTAAATTCTATATAGGGAGAAATAAATGATCTTCCTAATCTTCAGGTGAACAACTTGTAATTTATAAAGAAGTTTACTTAACTTTAATGTATTCTGCAACAAAATGATATCACATGGAATTTCTTTAAGCAAAACATTCTTTTAGAGTTAGGAAAGATGATCTTTAATACATTTGAGTTAGGCAAGTCAAGTCAAACACAATAACTTTAAGCAAATGCTGTGGCATTTCTTATATTAGAAGTTACTTCAGGTTTTAAATATAAGTTTCACAAAAACAAACTTAAACTGTACCTATAAGTTCTATTGCTTGCAGAAACCAAGGTTGCCAGATAAAAGACTGCTCTGCTCTGCATTTGATGAACCCAACATGGAGACGCCCGCAAAAAAGATCGTGAGTGATCCGAAACAATTCACAACTTTTGTGCAAGCCGACACTGAGACTTTCAAGGATGTTGTCCAACGGCTTACAGGGTCATCAGAAGCAGCACACGAAGTAACTACTGCAAAAGGTAATATCGGCATAAAAAAACCAGAATTTAAACTACATGAAAGAAGACAATACAAGGCCAAGTTAGAGATTATTAAACCTCCTCTAAGGGTTGTTCGAACAAGCCCTATGAACACCCCGACGAAATGCTTCTCAAACCTATCTTTAGTTGAAAGAGAAAGCAGAGGTGAAGCATCGGCCCCAGATCTGGATACACAAGAAGAAGAGAAAGCTATCAGAGAGAGGCGATTTTATTTACATCCTTCCCCGAGATCAAAACCAGGGTTTAATGAACCAGAGTTACTCAGTTTGTTCCCTCTAACATCTCACCAAACAGGTGAAGAATCGAAAATTTTCCAAAAAGAGTAGTGAGTAACTATTATAAAAGTAGAGCATGAAAAGGCAGCTTGCTTTCCTCTTTTCTTACACTTTTCTTCTCCCTTCGAAGAGAAGACTCGTCAACATCTTTCTGGGCAGGCAAAAAACCTAGAGATCTTAGTTCTTACTGTCAGCTAATTGATCACATCAGATAGTGAAAAAAGGATGATGTTGTAACCAGCTGCTTCACCAAACTCCGTATAATTGCATAGTATTATACTTGAGATATATAGGCTGAGAATTTCTTACATTAGATATATATCTACTGTCTCATTGCATATGTAACTTGTAGACTCGAAAGCTATTGTTTTCCATTATAACACAATCTTTGATTTTTTGAAATAGATAGATATTTGCAAAAGGAAAAAGAGAGACTAGACTTATCAAGGTCATGTGTCTCCACTGCACTATATGTCCAAACCAGCTGATTTAAATGCCTTCCCACTTACCACAAAGCATATCAGCAATGACCTTAAAAACAATGGCTGTTGGCTGATAGTCGTGGGTTTCAGTTTACTCATCATCCACATAAACTATTCTGCGAGTCAAATCAACTAATATTAGATTTCATAAGATGATGAAGCTAGAGAACTCCAGCATAGTGGTCTACTAGCGGTACCCGAGCTAAAGTCATACATCAAACCAAGGTAATAAGATTGGTAATGTTAGTTGAAGCAAACAGAAAAAGCTCTTTGGTAAACTTAGCTGACAAAGCAAAACTTATGACAGCCTACTTCATTATCAGCAAACATTATAACCAACATATCAACAAATGAAGTAATGCAATGCCAGTGCAAACTAACTATTATTTGCCTCAGAGAGCAAGGCATCACATATTGGACAAGATATATATCTTGCACATGCAAGCACCATATATACCTAACCATTCTATTAATAATAAGCTTGCGAGGTAAATCTTTACTTAAATGTCGATGAAGGAGGAGATATAGAAAGAAGACAAAAGGAAATATAAACAGTTAAGTGATTACAGACAACATTGTTTCTTCAAGAAAGCAAGAAAATAGAATGGGATAGACAAACAGACTGAGAACACGTGGAGATAACACACCAAAGGACATTTTGCAAAGATGGTAAAGTGCCCTCTTTTCTCTGGCAACCAAACAAGGACAGAAAGAAACAAAAGGAACAAAAAAAAGATAAGGCTTTGAAGATGAAGAAAAACTGTTAAGAAGAAAAGGAGCACCTGATTTGGTTCACAAGGGTCAATACCCTTGGAAAGAACGACAAGACAATGAGAGGATCAATTTATACAACTGGCTGGTGCAATTTCATTCTCAGTCCTTTCATGTGCCAGAATCGAAGTTCCAAACACCTCATTTCGTTCCCACCTCTGACAAATTGCATATGAAGACAGCCAGGCACAGCATCCCTTTTCCACCCATCTGTTTGTGTAAGATGTAAATTTACAAGTCCTCTAATCAGTCACATGTGAACACATAGAACAAACTTACTAACTACAACATATTACTTATTGTTGCCAGCCTTCGGAAGTAATGAAGCCAACTGCCTAACCACTTCAATAAACAGCTCTATAAAAGTGTTTCATGTGTGATCTAGCTTCTTCTACTCCACTTTTCACTGTCAAAGATGTGCAGATATCTAGCATGCAGCAGTGATGAGCCAAGCTAAGCAGTTTGTTAGAAAAATTTTCTCTCTAGAAAGGAAGATGTTAAAGGACCAGCCATACCAGGAAACACTCTACTAATTATCCAAAGTCCAAGTTATATAATACCTTTTCACCACGAGCAATCATTCAAAATTGAGCGGCTCATTAACTTTTTTATCCAAGGCCATCAATGTGTTATACATTGCATCTGTCTCTGGATGAGAAGAGTCACCAGATACAAATATTCTTCTCCTTCTATCAACTTCAATCCAACTACATCCAGCAGGCTTCTTCAAATCTCTTGTCTTCATCACTTTTCTAATCTCCAAGACATTGTCCCACTTTTCTTCTGCTGCATGAAGATTTGACATTGCCACATAACTCCCAATATCACTATCTTCTGAACGTAAAAGTTGATCAGCGACAATCTGACTCAGTTCCACCTCATGATATGTCCTACATGCTCCAAGCAATAAGCTCCATATGTTTGAATTCACTTTCACAGGCATCTCAGTGACAAAAGTATATGCGTCCTTAATTTTGCCTCGTCGAGCAAGAAGATCCACAACGCAGCCATATTGCTCCATGGTAGGTTTCATTCCATAAACCTTCTCTATGGAATCAAAAAATTTCAAGCCCTCATCCACAAGTCCGGCATGACTACAGGCAGACAATATAGCAGTAAGAACTACATGATCTGGCCTCAAACCCAACACAAGCATGTGCTTGAACAGAACAAGTGCTTCTTTTCCCATACCATGCATGGCATACCCACCAATTAGAGCCGTAAACATGACTAGGTCCTTGTGAGTACTTGACCAGAAAAGCTTGTTAGCTAAGCTTAAACAACCACACTTTGAGTATATGTCGATCATAGTTCCTTTCAATTGTATATCCTCTATACAAGCCCGGACCATGTATCCATGGCACTGCCTCAGCAAATAGGCTGAAGCCATTTTAACACATATGGGCAGAATGCTCATGATGGTCATTGCATCAGGCTTCACACCTTGAACTTGCAAGTCAAACAATAGAGCAACAGCCTGTTCAAGACAATTATTCTCTACATAGGCACGGATCATTAAGTTAAATGTTGTACGATGAGTTTGAGATATACCCTCCAAATCTTTACATTCTCCTGCTTGTATATTCCAATTTATATATCCTGGTATTTCTGTATTCCACTTCAGCTTCCCTTCACCCAATTTTATTTTATAAATCTTGTTTGCATAATTCACACAGCCACATTTAGCATATGCATCAAGTAAAGCATTACCTAGGGTAGGTTGAGTATCATTTTGACAAAGACATGCCCTAAGTAAATAACCATGAGCTTCTTTAATCTTAGATAATTTGGAAATACTACCATAAAACTGAATCAAAGTTAAAATAGTGATGGAATCAGGTCCTACTCTCTCTTCAGACATCTGGTATAGAAGATTAAGCAACTGCAATTCACATCCTCTCTCAGCAAAAGCATCAAGCAGTGAATTCCATGAGATCAAGTCCCTCTGAGAACTTATCATAAATGTCCTAAAAGATGAATCAAGATCATTACATTTGGCATACGAGCTTATCAGGGCATTACTAACTGCTGTATCATCATATAAAGTTGGATATTGGGAAATAAATCCATGAATCTGCTTAACCATCCACAGATTTTGCAGATGGGCACAAGCAGGAAGGACAGATATAAGAGTGACAGAGCCTGGCTCTAGCGTCTGAGATGAAACAAGATTCTGAAACAAGTGGACTGCTTTAGAATACTCATTGTTTGAAGCATACCCACCAATAAGGACATTCCATGAAACAAGATCCCTTGATGCCATCCCATCAAACAAGGCTTCTGCACCTTCCACTACACCCATCCTCAAGTAAAAGCTCATTAGAGCATTGACAATAAAAACATCTTTTTGCAGATCACTATGTTTAAGAGCGTAAGCATGCAACTCTTTCCCCAAACTGTAAGCATCATCTCCATCTAACATCGCACATACAGGTAAAATACTTGTCAACGTCGCGTAGTTTGGGGAAACAGGCCCCAAAAGCATACGTCTAAAAAACACCCAAGCGTCATTATAAAACCCATTCTCTATAAACCCAGCCATCAACGCATTCCACGAAATAACATCTTTATCATTAATCTCACAAAACGATTCATACGCACCATCATAGACCAACCCACATTTCGCATACATCGACACAAGTGAATTCCCTACAAGTGTTTCAGACTCCCACCCTGACTTTACAGCATAACAATGTACACTCCTACCAGCATTTAAAACCCGCAAACGTGCACAAACAGGAAGAACAATAGCAATGCTTACAGGACTCAGCTCAGTTTCCTTGCAAGTGTGCATATCATACACCAATCTCATCACTTCTCCATCATGTACTTGGGACCCAGACAACCCAGACAATACAATGTTCCAAACAACAGTATCATATTTCGGCATCTGGTAAAACAACTTCTTACAATCATCAAAATCTTTACCCTTAGCATACACATTAAGCAGTCCCTTAGATACAGAAAGACAGGAAATATGACCCAATTTAACAACCAAACTATGGAGAGCTCTGCCCACATTAAGAGATGAAATAGTAGCACATGATTTTAAAGCAGTTTGCAGCACAAGATAATCAGGTTTAAACCCAAAAGGATGCTTTAATTTGGAAAGGAAAATTTTTAGAACTTCATCATGTTTTCCATTAATAGATTGAGCATTTATAAGTTCACTCCATTTTTTGAAGTCTAGTATTTGCATTGTCTAAAGCATTTTATGTGTGACAACTAACTGAACTAGCTCAAAATCTGAAATTTCTTCAGCATACAAAAATTGAAACAGATAAATAAGAAATTGAACTACTTTTCAAAGTTGGGTTTCTGCGATTCTGTAAATTTCCCTCTAATTTATGGAAAATTTCAAACTTTTAATGTTAAAGCTTGCAGGAGTATTGTAATTAGTTGTAGACAAACCTTCAAATGTGTGGAAAATCTGAGTTTCCAATCTTGTTGAAAAGTTGAATTTGTTTGGAATACTCTTCTGAAAATCCCAAATTTTGGGTCAAATTCATAATTTTTAGAGGGAAATTTGGAGTGGATGAAGCTTGATGGAGAGAGAAGGACAGAGAGAGTTGTAATTTTGTAATTAAGGGTTTCGTCGCTTGACCCTGTTGGAACCATTAGACCATTGAGTGTGTTTTATGTTCAATTTTTGATAAGTTTCATGTCCAATTAATTCAGATCAGATCTGATTAGGTCTAATATAATATTCCCTCCGTCCCATAATATAGTGCCTATTTCATTTTTGATGGGTCAAACTTTAAAATCTTTAACCAAATATTCTCATTTGTATATATAAAAAAACATATTCATGTGGGATCTTGTTAGATTCGTCTCAATGTGTAGTTTATTAATATCAACTTTTTATATTTTTTATTAATACGAAATTGAAGATATTAAAGGTCAAAGTTACGTCTTGAAGACCGTGTAAAAAAAGAAACAAGCACTATATTATGGGACGGAGGGAGTACTCAAAAATAAGTTTCAATAAAGATTAATCATGTTTAATAAGTTTAGTTCAGATATATACTAGTCTACCAACAATAGTTGTTATAGTAGTGTTTGGATTTTTCCATGAAAAATTTCCATTGGTAACCTTGTAATTTTTCGGTTTTCCAACGATAACCTTGTGACTTCAAATTCCTAAAAATGACATTGTACTTTTGTTGAATTCCCAAACATGACTTTTTCCGTTAAATTTACGTTATATTTAATCGTTAAATCAATAAATGCATATCGAAATGTTTGTGGAATGCAAATTGAGGGGTATCTAATCTTTTTTGCAAATTTTCAACCTCAAATTTGACCCATAAAGGACTAAATTAACCCCCAAAATCTTGACCGGACTTTTTTTTCAACTCCCAAAATAATGCATATAAATAGAGATATTTCTGGGACGCAAATTATTCCGAAAAAACTAGCGCTGACAAGATTCAGGAGTCGTTTTAGTCTTGTGGCTCAAATTTGAGGTCGAAATTTGGAAAAAATGATCAAATTCGCCACAATTTGCATTCTAGTAACATCTCAATTTGCGTGCATTGATTCAACAAGAGTACAAGGTCATTTTGAGGAATTCTAAAACCACAAAGTTACCATTGGTAAATCGATAGATTACACGGTTACCAATAGGAATTTCCCTTTTTCCATTTATGTTTGTCTCAAATAGAATCTCCATTTTTTATTTAATATGGATTCACCACTTAAAATATTATTTAGCTTTTATTTTTTTTATGTTACCCAATTCCCCATAAATAATATGTCTTGTTAAAGTAGTCTATATCATCGCTCCTCAATAAACAATTCATGAATGATATACCAACTTTAATTTTTGCATCCGTATCACAATACTCGGTAGGCAATTATATCCCAGTGGTGCACGCATAACTATCCAAGATGATGCATTGGTGCTACCAATTCAACAAGTGCACAACACTTGTGGACGCATTTTAGAAATGGCCATAGGTACGGGTTGGGCGGGCTAGTTTGTAGACCCTAGTGGGCCGGACTGAGATTTCACGATACAGGACCGGACCGTGAAATTCACAGTTTGGGTGGGCTGGTCAACGGGCTGAAAAATCTTAGCCTATACCGGTCTGTTACCGATTTTTGCGGTTCTGGCAATTTGTGGGCCTGGCGAGCTGGCATGAGAATATTTTTTTTCAAAGTTATGTAATCATTTATTATTGTTTCATAAAACCTTTAATATTAAATAAAATATATACAATTATTAATATTGATGAATAATTTCATTATTTTTGAATTTAATTGAATTATAATATATGCAATTTGATTAAAATATATACAACTTGGTTGAATAATTACTTGGGCTGGTCTGGACCGCTTTTGTGGACCGCGCTGGGTTGGATCGGGCTTTTCGCGGGCTCAACCCACATGGCCTAAGAGGCGGGTTGGGCTGGATTGGTCCGCATTGTTGGCCATCTCTAATTTAATTGTTGCGAAAAGTTTATCTGCTTATGGGGTTCACATACATTTGTAAGACACGCACAATATTAATTCTCTGTACAATGAATTCACACGTTATGACATATTTTGTATACAATCATCTTAAAACTCCTAATCATATATAAAATTTCATTAACCATAAGCAAAAATCTACATATACTAAAAAAGTTATGTGACTCGTTTATTTTCTAACGGGGTACAACGAAGTCCCGTACAAGTGGGTAAAAATTTAGAAATCCCTTTTTATAAGGGTGAACCCAATGGCCTATGAGATTTGTACGGTGGTGATGCCAATATCATTAAACTATCACCTATCGCTCAATTATTTAAATAGTGAGATTACAAACTTTCAATCATTCACATATACATGTTATGGGTGTGTGTGGCAAAAGCTTTTGAGGTAGCTTTTACGGCCCATCTGGTTAGTGGTACTAAATGGTAGTAATGGTAATGATTTCTAGTGTAAATTTGTGAATGCATTCTCATGTCAATATTCATGGTAATGCTGCTTTATCTCAAAATATTTTTTTTCTTTCTAAAATTTCATTATCACCCGTTATCACTTGGGAAGAACTGAGTTGTAAGGAAAATTTATGAAGGAAAACCCATGTTTTGACATCAAATTTAATTTCATTACCATGAATATTAATTAACATGGAAATCTTCACAAGTTTACACTAAAAAACATTACGATTTCACATTTAGTACCACTAACCAAACAGGTTTTTAGTGTTTTGACTGCTCAATTATTTAACTAGTCAAGAAAAATAAGAGTGTTTGCAATGGTATGAGTAGTTTTTAGTGGTGAAAATAGTGTTTTACTAGTAGTTGTCAGAAGCAAA
Organism: Beta vulgaris subsp. vulgaris; assembly: GCF_026745355.1. Lineage (NCBI taxonomy): Eukaryota > Viridiplantae > Streptophyta > Magnoliopsida > Caryophyllales > Amaranthaceae > Beta > Beta vulgaris. Next base: position 58,275,882 of record NC_079205.1, on the reverse strand, counting down.
AGTTTATAATATTTTGGGCAGTGATTGGTGGTGTATAAATTTTCTACTTCATCCATTCCATTTTGAATGAAACGCTCACGTAACCCAACACGTTTTTTAATCATTAATATCTTTAGTTGTACACACGTTAAAAAAATATAAAAAAAGTTATAATTTGATAGTATGCATCGAGACGAATACAACAAGATCCCACGTGACTATTTTTCTTTATATAATGGCGATAAATTGGAGTTAAAATTGATCAATGAATAGTGTCATTTTACCCAATATTTTATTTAAAACAGTTGGGAGGAAGTATTAAAGTTTTGTTTGAGTTTTTGACTATTTATTTGTAAACAACTATTTGACCGAATATCAATATTTTATACTTCTACTTTGACAGGCTAACACCAACCATTAACTAATTAAGTTATAAGTTAGAACAACAACCAGTGTAGTCAGATATACAGACATGCACTTTTTCAAAAAAAAAAGTAAGATGAATATCCCTTGCAAGTGGCGGAGGGAAAATTGAGAATCATACTTTGTAAAAGGCAAATATTCTTTATCAAAAGGGTGGAAACAAGGTGTCAAACTAATTAGGCCAACCTGGATTCTTATCCATATAATTAGACATTGGTTCAATTATAGTAATTTACCATAAGAATAATTGATTCTAATTATATAATCTTTGACCGATTAATTTTTAATAAATCAACCTTTCAATTATTCCTCAATAATGCAACCTTTACACCCTATTTATTTCTAGTGAGTCAAAATAACTTATAAACATCTAAAACATTAATACTTTTACAATGGAAGTAGGGACATAGAGGCAAGGAAAGGAAAAATAGATGAGCTCGAAAATATGGCTTACCATATAAACTGATTATCAACACGTCAAAACCTATTAAAAACAAATGCGTCCAAAAATTTACATTATTCAAGAATAATTGAAAGATCGACTTTATTAAAAAGGCAAAAGTTAACGGACGCCTTGGGGGCACTTGATAAAAAATATATTATTCTATTTAATTACTCATATTTATATAAATATGAATAATTAAGTATAACAACACATTTCTTATCTAGCGCCATGGGACGTCCGTTAACGAGATCCTATTAAAAATTAATCGATGAAAGATCGTATTACTAAAATCAATTATTCCTTCACCCTATGCACTAGATATTTTGTGCAAAAGCATAAACTAATCTCAACAAGTCACTCTCTTCTCCCAACTCTCCAAGTAGTATATAATTTATAAACATCCAAAAGAAAGAAGATCTTAATCTCCCACTACTACTTACTTTCTCTCGTCTCTCCCCTGTTTCAGACGTGGTGAGAGCGTGAGAGAATCCTTCTTCACTTTCATCACTTCATCTCATCTCATTTCATTTGAGGAGGAGAGAGAAAGTTAAACCCTTTAAACATGGCGCCGCCGGCAATCGCAGGCGGTGGTGCAGCAGCGCAACAACCACAACAAAGGCAGGGTTTTGGACAATCGATATCTGGAGTTATAAGAATGGCGGTTTTTTGGTATTTTGCATCAAAGTTCTTCTTTTCCCCTAAAAAAACCGCTGACCCAGCTCTTCTTATGTCTAATCTCTTCCAAAAGGGCGAGCCTCTGGTATGATTTTGATTATTTTTTTTAATGTTGATTGTGTTCTTTTTGGATCTGATTTGTGTTTTGCTCGATTTAGAATTATGAAATTGTTCAGTTTGATTGATTTTTGCTGGTTTTTTTATTTGGGTTTGTTGTTTTTGAGTTATTTTGCAAGAGAATTTGGCTTTCACTGATTGGTTTTGAATTAATTGAGTTCTGTTTGTTTTGGGTGATTTCTGAATTTGGGTTTCGTATTCTGATTATTTGAAGTGTATTTATACTTTATAGTTGTGTGTAGTATATGATTTTGCAGTTTTGGTTATTGGGTTTTGAGTTAGGAACGCAAGGTTTATTGGGGTTCTGAAGGCAGCCTGCAAATTTTATTTTATATGAATTTGGATTGTTTATTGCCTAATTAATGAGCATGGATAGTTTTCGTTTTCGTCTTCGATTGTAAGTTCCCTGTATATGCTTGTTAATCAAAGTTGGTTATACTGTTTGTGGGTTTTAACTTCTGCTGAGCAATATCACCCTCTGGAAAGTTGGTTTATATGGGATTAAAGTCATACACCTGACTGATCTTGGTGCACCGTGATACAATTCTTGGCATCTCGTGTTTTTGGCTTTATGCATGTGTGTACGTGTGTGGATGTGCTGGTGTGAGTGTGTTAAGGGAGAGATGATAAGCTGCTTCTTCAAAATGGGTTGTTTTTCGAGTTTATACTATATAGATTGGCAGCATGTTAGGGGTCAGTGGATTTGTACTTGGAACATGTATTGGTGAATGAAAGTTATTAGGCAGATGAAAATGTTTGTTGTTGTGATTGTTGGTTGAGTTACTAAGCATCAGTTGCCACCATTATATTGTTCAGCTTAAATCTCTAAACCTAATGACCAATCTTACTTGGACACGGATTGTGTGTCTACTTGGATATGGGTGTCTAAGGCTCCGATCTTTTGGACTAATTAATAAAAATTCAGTTCAATTAAGACAAATTTAGTTCATTTCATTATATTTCATTTAGTTTCCTCTCACAATTTTCATTCATTTTAGTCTAGTTCATTTTTGTTCATTTCATTTCAGTTCAGACAAATTCAGTTAAGTCCAAAGGAACAGAGCTTAAATGTCCAACTCGACTATTTTGTAGAAAAAAAAATCAAAGTTCTAGTTTGAAATGATGTATCCTAGTGTTGTGTTGGACACGACATGCCGTTCGATTAACTGATTTTTGAGGTAAATGAAGGTGTCGAAGTAACATAGCTAATTAATAACTTATTCTTTGTGCTAGTGACTACCTTTCTTATTTATGACTAATTTAGCAAGTTGTGCAATGAAAGAACACTAATTTTCTGATTGATTTGCTTTTGTTCTAATTGATCTTCGTGATTTCAGGATATGTGGTTGTATCTTTCTGAGCATGAAAAATTTAAAGATTTTGGGAATGAAAAGGCACTCATCTGGCATGAGACTAACATCCCTTATGCAGTTTGGAAACCAGAGAGTACTAGGACCATATCCTTAAAGCATCAGCCTTCTGAGGTAATTTTCTTAGTTTATTGTTATGCCGTGGTATTGGTAACACCATCTTAAATAATAAGTATCGTCGTGAAAGGTTTTCATGCTTTTAGCTGTAAATAGTTTATGTTGCTTAATACTCGTGTTTTGACTGTTGCTCGGTTTTTTTTACCTTCAGGCTTTAAAGCATAACGGAACTCTTTACACCCATGTATTTTTTGCTCGATCTGGATTTTCACCAGATCCAAATGATCCCGAGTACCAACCGTTGGCTGCCTTTGGTCGAAGCAAGCGTATGCTCACCTTTTCTTCAGTCTTCTGTACATATAAGCATGATCAAGATAGTCTGTTTTAAGAAAGTATTTTTGCTAACAAATAATGATACCTTGGACTGCAGCTATTGTGACATTTTTGCCCAAGTCTAAAACTGACAAAAGAAAATCCTTACTTGGAGACAGCAAAAGCTCTTCCGAAGACAAAACAATGTCAAAGGTGGGTTAACTAGCTGTATCACAACTTCTTTTCTTCATATTATCTGTGTTTTAACTCCAAGGAATAGCTAACTTTTATTCGCAGCAGTGAGGTATAGCTAATGAAGTTTTTGCTGATATGATCAGGTGGAAGAAGAGTCACAGGCAGAATCTAAAGATGAAGGTCCCCCTGTATGGATTTCTTATTGGAAGCCCAATGTGACAATCAATTTGGTAGATGATTACACCAGGTGTGTAAAGTTCATCTATAGTTATCATAGTTAAAGTTTCTTTCTCAAATCTCAATAGATTTCTGTCTTCCTCTTTTGCAAAGTGATGTAGTGACCAGTCTACACATTTTGGAGGACTGACTCTGGAAGGCAGTTCAATTAGATGCTGATTTCTCATAGATATTCTAGTAGCCTGCGGTATTTTAATTGTTGTTGATAGGCTTTTTAAGATGGTTACATGAATTTTGAATTTTAGACTCCATTTCCAGGTTGTCAAGATCTACATGTGATAATCTTGAATTCGTCATATTTTTAGGTCCTTTGCATCCAAGTCATGTGCTAGATCATTTCAGTTACAGTATCTGGGATCAAAAAAAGTTTAAATCAGCTGTAAAATTTTTTTAGCAAGTTGGAACATTTGAAGCCAACCATTAGCGTGTATTCCTCTTAAAGTTAACCGAATGGTGTTCTTAGGCCTATTAATTTTCTTACAATAATTTCATCTTCATAGTTTACTTAGTTCGTATTAGGTTTTTGTTGGCCTTTCCGAAGCATTTTGCTTCTATAGTTTCTCTTGTAGTATTTTAACCTTGTCTCTTCCTTTTGTCCTCATTGTTGTGCACTTGTGTCTTCCCCTTCCCTTCTTTCTTCAAGTTATGTATTTCGTCTATTTATTCGATTCTTTTTCATTTGACAGGTATTCAGCTAATGCGGTTCCTCCAAACATTGTTCCTCGTATCCTTTGGATTTCATTAACCTTATTTATAGATATGTTTTTATGAAATTGATTTGCATGGTTTGGACTAGTGCAAAATTTTTAGTCTCTAGAATCTTAACGAAGCTCACGTACATTGAAACACAAAACTGAGAGGCGAGGAGTATTATGTTTGCTAATATGCTGAAATGGCTTTTGTTGGGAGAAAATACTGACAATTTGCAATGCTGTTCAGTGATCGTGTCCTGATATGTTAGTTTCCTTAACCTAGTGACGCAGATCTAAATGTTGAGCCAAAAACAGGGAATTATTTTCCTACCATATTCTTCAATGAGTTTTGGCTACTTAGAGATAAGTTGATAGCACTAAATGAGACAGTGACTGAACTGCCATTGCACTTGGAGGTGGGCCCTATGAGCATGACCAAGTGGCAACTATTCCTGCAGATTGACGAGTCATTCCAGATTCATCGTTCTTATGGAAGTATGCTTGAAGGCGAGGCTGATGAGCTTAAGGTGTGTTTAGTAATTATTATAAAGCTCTCTTTGATATTCTTGGCTGAGGAACTTTCAGGGGTTTTATTAAGTTCATAACGAAATATAAATGCAAGACACAATTATGGTGTATTCCTCATCACAGTTGTATTTGCTTGATGTTCTTTGCAGAGGGTATTTTTAGAAGGGAACCCTTACCTTCTTGGTATCACAATGATGGTCTCACTTCTTCATTCCGTGTTTGACTTTTTGGCCTTCAAGAATGGTGAGTAATATTGTTTCACATTTCTTTATCTCATGATTGTTAGGGCTTATGAGCTGACTTTATGCTTTGGCACGTTAGATATTCAATTCTGGAACAAGAACAAGTCAATGGAGGGGTTATCAGCCAAGTCAGTTGTTGTCAGCTTTATCTCTCAGCTGATTGTTTTCCTCTATCTCCTGGATAATGATACCTCATGGATGATTATTATGAGCTCTGGAGTTGGTTGTTGCATCGAGTTTTGGAAGATAGGGAAAGCAATGCACATAGAGGTATGGTTACTGATTACTATAAATTATAGTACCAGAATTGCCCTTGTTGATTGTTCTAGATCTCATATTAAACTGGATTTGTTGCAACTTGGGCATTTATGATAGCTTTTTACTAATTTTCCTAGACCCAAAATAAAATAAGAGAACACTTACTGTGCATGCTACATTCTTTGTTCGCCCTTCCTTCCAGATGCCCCTTTTGAGTGACATACTTGTAGTTTATCTTTTTATAAATTATATATAGAGGACATTATAACTTGCTGGAAGAGTTCATGAAATTTGAAGTGAATTTCTTTTTCTAAGCTTGAAGAAGAGATTTACTTCATATTTTAGACCTCTTTGATTGATGATCTTGGAGGATTACCTACATTGTCTTTGAGGCCTTACAGAGTTGATGACTTTCTGGTGGTCTGACTATTTCTAGTTTGAGAGGATGTTTGTCTAACAGAAGAAATAGTTGTGACGGGTTGAAGGAGATTAGGTAACTTTCTATAGCAGAAGACAAACATATGACAGAGGGCTTATATATGTATATAAAATTCAAGAAACAGGAGATTATTTGGACTGCACAGAAATGCTGATAATGACAAGACGTCAGTGGACTCTGATATGTTACATGTGCTGCGGTTCGTGCAACTAGTTTGATTATCTTCTAATGTAGTTGAATAAGAAAGGGATAGAGCATAAGTTGCCTGACAAATAAAAGTAATTCATTTATTTGAAAAGGTTGAACACTCTGATGGGTGTCTTTTGCCCAGATGATGTTTGCTACTTTAATCAATTGCAACATGCAGAATGGTATTTTTAGGCACATTGAAAAGATAGTGGACAATAGACTTTCACTTGTACCCAAGCATTAACTCATATATTTGATATTTTTGGTTACTGATCATTTCCTTTCCCCTTTTTAAAGTTTAAACCCAGTCGAGAAAAGCCATGTCATGGCAACAAAGCCCATTATGTATAACATACATTATGTGTTTGGTTTAATGCCTTCATTCTTTTATGATCTGGTATTGTTCTATAATATGCTAATGTTCACTTGTAGTTACTCATCTTTTCTATTGCTTGGATCATATTTCATTTACTAATATACGTTAGATAACATGTTTTATTTGTGGAACTGAAGGAGAAACATATGTAGAATGATTAATTGTTAATCTGGATTTTATGTTGTGTTGAATGTAAGAATGAGCTCACATATTCGTTCTGTCCTTGTTCTAGGTTGATAGATCTGGTAGGATTCCATTACTAAGGTTTAAAGACCGGGATTCTTATAAAATGAACAAGACAAAGGAGTACGATGACATCGCGATGAAATATTTGTCATATCTTCTGTTCTTCCTTGTTGTGTGCTCATCTATTTACTCTCTGAAGTATGAACGCCACAAAAGTTGGTACTCATGGATTCTTTCTTCGATGACACAATGTGTCTATATGTTCGGTAAGCATTTTCTCTTTTTCTTACATTAGGTTTGCTGAACTGTAAATTTGTAGTACTTTTTTATCTTTGCGCTACTTTCTTATACGGGATGCTTTAATATAGTTGCAAGTTGCAACATACCTTTTCTGACATATGAATCTCTCGCTCTCTCCCCCCCCCCCCCCTCTCCTCACATGGGTTTCTATCTCATGGTTCTCCTAAAATATTGTCCATCCCCTATCTTGAAACTAAAGCAGAGGAAGAATGACTATTGAAAATTGAACTTGTCTTATTCTTAATTTTTAATTTTGATAATTTATCTCCTCTCATCATCTGCGAGGCTTGCAAATTTATGGTTGGTAAAAGTACTCCAAAAGGTGGGGATCAGAAGTAATATACATCTACATAGAATTTCTTTATTTTTGTTTTTGATTGCTGAAAAATGATAATGAGATATGCGAGTATTACCTGAATTTCTGAAGTATTCTATTATCATCATAATTGGGAGGTGCTTGTGCTCCATCAGCTAGTTTGGTATAGTCCTTCTCCATTGCATATACGCAAATTTTGTTGATGTTGATTCTCCTTAGCTAATCGAGTTGTTTAACATGTCCCTCTTTGTGTACGCTCTAACTTTCTTTAATTTACTGTGTAGGCTTCATAATGATGTGTCCCCAACTGTTCATAAACTACAAGCTGAAGTCTGTGGCTCACTTACCCTGGCGCCAAATGACTTACAAGTTCTTGAACACCATCATTGACGATCTCTTTGCCTTCGTAATCAAGATGCCCATACTTCATCGGCTTTCCGTTTTTCGTGATGGTAAGACAAAATTTACAATTTTGAACATTTCATTTTGAGTTTGTGATAGATGCTGAAGTTGCACGTGAAACTTAAACCGGGGGTTTGTTGTTATTGGGCGTTTCTTGGAAAAAACTTTTGGGAAAAAGATTTCACTGAAAACGCAGTTTGTGCTTTGCAATGCCGAAAATGTTCTACAACATCTAATTGATTTTTCTTTTTTCTACTCCAACTGGTCTCCTGTAAGCCTATCTGACCACCACAAGTGGTTAGACTATCTAACTTAAACTTTTTTGTTACTTTTGTTACCTTTTGCCTAACTATGATTGTTAGACCGCTTTTTACAAGAAAATGTCATCAATATAAGAGTAATACTTTTAACATTTCGCATGCTTTAACTTTCTTTAAGATTTGCTTGAAGTTCAACTTATTGTTAGTTTGGCAATACTTAGTATTAACCATTACCAAGTTGTTACAATCAAATTGAGAAGTAGGGAATGGTAGCATTGCATCCAATGGTCCAAATGGGGACAATTATTGCTATTTATTGATCCAACTTCGCCTTGTTTCTGCAGATGTCATATTTTTGATATACCTTTACCAAAGATGGGTATACCCGGTTGACAAAAAACGAGTGAACGAATTCGGTTTTGGCGGCGAGGATGAGGTTCAGTCCTCCGAGGCCATTGAAGCAACAAAAGAGGGTCAGTCCTCCGAGGCCATCGAAGCAACAAAGGAGGAGAAGAAAACCAAGTGATCAAACTGTTTTCAGTTTTGGAAATATGTGAAGCAACAAAGGAGGAGAAGAAAACCAAGTGATCACTTTTTTAATCAGTTTTGAGAATCTTTATACCAACATCTTCTTTTTCTTTCCTTTATTTTCCAACTGTAAAGTGCCAGTTAGTATGAATTTGTGTCACTTCAGTTTTTTGTTTTGTTTGCTCCATATAATGCTAATCTTTATTTCATTATTTGCTGTAGCTAGAAATAGGTTGCTTAGTTAGTAAGGAGATGACCTATTAGTTACTTTTGAAGTTTAATCATTATTGCTTTTAACACTAGTGAAGAATTTTGAATGCATAAAGCAGGGCATAGAGCTTTCGTTTATCCGACAATGAAAATCCTCTATCTGCATGATTTTATCTCGAGTTGTTTTTTTAATGAAGTATTATTCTTATTAATGTTGTTGCTGCTTTTTTTTTCGCTATTGGATGTACGTAGTTTTCATAAGTCTTGGGTGAGACCGTCTCACGTTGAATTAATTAGCAAGGTATACCATGCAAGTGTTCAACGTCGCAACACGCATAGCTTTCATACCTTGCTAGTGTTCAACGTCGCAACACGCATAGATTAATGAAAGCACAATGGATATTCAAGGTACAAGCGATGGTTTTAAATGTAAAATTCTTTTGTCATGAAAAGAGATGATTACATCAACCTAACATAATTACAGCCAAACCAAAAGTTACCCCAAAAAAACTAGGAGTTCAGAAAGAAGGTGGTGGCTACAAACTTCCCACCAGCCTAATCTTCTAGCATTGTTACTTCCAACACATCTCTCTTCACTTCTTCCTTCACACATTCAGGGATGATGATGTGAGTCTTTTCTTTCTCCTGCATCTCCAAACCATGAGCAACCAACTTATGAGCGACGATGTTCGCATCCCTTTTCACATGGATGAGCTAAGTGTTGAAATCGTTTTTGATCTAGTCTGCTACCTACGCACAATCATTCCGAACTGATGAAGCTAGTAATCCTCCACCTCTTTGAACATTTGAAGAATCATAAGTGCATCCATCGCAACTTGTAGATTCTTTATCCCGAATTCTTTAGCTAGCTTCAACCCATGCCTAATAGCAAGTAATTCAGCATGGACTGGATCTCTAGCCTTAGTCTTGAAAGAATACCCCAAATACCAACTTCCATCCTCTCTTCTGATCACGCCACCCCTACTTGCCAGCTCCATATTCTTCCAGCAACCATCTAAATTTTAGTTTATAAAAACCAGCCTTGGGGAGCTTCCATCTTATTTGTTGAACTTGCTTCATCGGTTGCTTACCCTTCTCCTACAAGAATTTTATATTTGCAACTAAATTGACAGTTAATCTGTTAAAAACAGATGCAGTAGGCCTTATTATCCTTTCAAAGACAGATTTATTTCTCATTTTTTAAATATGTCAAACTGTGATTCCAAAAACCATTGCCCAATCTTGATTATTCCCAACATTAAACTGAACCCAATCATTCCATTTGTAGTTAGAGAAGGAAGTGAAGTTTGGAAAACTAATATTTTATTTGGACTCAAACACCATATTAAAGCCTAGAAGAGTGACAATCTCTAAACAAATATAAATGATCTTTCATGACTTCCTCATACCTATTGCAAGTCTAATTTAAATCAACAACAACGAACTTTTCCTTATCTTAATTGGCAGAATCTCATGACATAAATGCAAATCAACATTTTATACTTATAGGGAATTTAAATCCTCCAGATTTTATTCCAATCGACACTTATCGAACCAGAGTGATCTTTAGGAGGAGCAGCCAGCCAATAGGCTGACTTAACATTGATAAACCATTAGAACTAGAACCCCAAGCTAATTGATCCTCTCTATTACCATCTCTCACCAAAGGACCTATATGAATTAGACTGGTGATTTGAGGAGACAAATAATTTTTTATACTATCAATAATCCATTCCAATCTCTTATAATTCTGCTCACTCTCAAATGCTCCATGTTTTGAGGTAATGATTTTTCAAATTTAAGATAAAAAGGACAGTCTCCTACCCAATTATGAAACCATAAGGAAATATTAGCACCATTCCCAACTCTATGGCTCGGGCCTTTTTTCAATATCTCTCTCCGCTTTAAAATATCTTTCCACAATGTTGAATCTCCAACTCTATGTTGGCAACTGATAAAATGATAATTTTTTAAATATTTGGCATTCATGATCTTAAACCAAAGCTTATTCTCATTATTGACAATGCTCCACCCTCCCTTCGAAAAAAAAAATAATGCTCCACCCTAACTTAGCCATAAAGGAAAGGTTCCAAGCTTTCAAATTCATGATCCCTAGACCCCCTTCATTAATTGGCTCGCAAATATTATCCCACCCCATTATGGAAACATAGTGAGATTTATCCACTGCATTCCATAAAAAATTTCTACGAACTTTTTTCTAATTCTTCAACAATTGAAGAAGGAAGAATAGAAGATGACATTTAATATAGTGGATAAGTACTCAAAACTGATTTTATGAGGGTGCATCTACCAGCTATGTTAATGAGTTTCGCTTGTCAACCTCTTATATTGTCAGTAGTTTTCTAGAGCATCGAAGAATAGTCCTTAGCTTGTTAGGGTTTATGGCAATCCCTGAATATTTACCGAAAGAGATTGTGTCACTCATTCCTACTTCCTTACTTATCAAATACTATAAGAAGGGGACAACTTGACCTGAAAGACTATATTCGGATTTTGAACATCAAGAAAAGAACCTGACTCATTACCAAACTCCCACAAAGTATCCATAATTACCTTCACACTCTCTACCATAGCTTTACCAAATAAGAACACATCATTAGCGTAAAATAAATGAGAAATTTGAACTCCTATAGTAACCTTAATAGGCATCCACTCCTCTCTCACTCTCTCTTCAATTATCCTAGAAAGTCTCTTCATACATATAAAAAAAATATAAGAAGATAGGGGATCACTTTGCCTGATTCCCCTTGAGGGGAAAAAAGCTTCAGTCACCTATCCCTTCCAAATGATAGAAACCTTAGAAGTGCAAATACAATTCATGATAAGAGTGATCATATTGTTAGGGAAATTGAAATACACTAAAGTATCTCTATACCCTAACGAAGCCCTACTCCAAGCTATCATAAGCTTTGGATAAGTCAATTTTGAAAGCCATTAGTTTAGAATTAATTTTAGCTTTTTTGAAAATACGAGCAACCTCTTTTATAATCAAGATATTGTCCAAAATATATCTTCCAGGAACAAAACTAGATTGCACTGGATTGATAAATTCATGTAAAAGGTCTTAGGTCTACACCGGCTATGTTTTTTGTCAAAATTTTGTAATTAGTATTACATAGTCCAATAAGGCTTAGATCTTTTAAGTCAATAGTATTCTCAACCTTAGAAATTAGGATAGTGTAAGAGTCATTTATGAACCGCAATAATCCCACTCTTAAAACAAGACTACACTAAATGAGTAACTGACTTTCCCATAATACTCCAATTTTTTCGAAAGTAAGCCAGTTGAATACCATCCGGACCATGACATTTCATTGAATACATGAATTTGACAACACTCCACACTTCATCACTAGTACACTCTTCTCCTACTAAATCCTTGGCAACATTACTCAACCCTCCTTCTTGAGCTTGTCGATTAATTATCACCAATTTGTCTAAAAAGATCGACAATTCTAAACATTACTCAAATATTAAATTAATTTTTCTATCCTTCTACTACCTAAATGTTGAATTATTTAAAGAAGACACAAACTTTCTCTTGTAGTACCAAAAATTCATATTCATTCCATTGAATAAAAGTTTTGGAATCCGGGCCCCACTAATCTCCCTAAAACATAGGGTTTCTTATTTCCACTTCACTTCACTTCAATTTCCCCATATTTTCCTCTCATATATTTCTCAATTTCCAACCATTTTCTCCCCCCATTTCCTCACTCCTCACTCTCTACTCTCACTCCACTCTCATTTTCCACTCTGTCTCTCATCCATCGCCGTCGCCGGTGGAAGTCCTCAAGGCGGCCTCTTTTCGCCGCGACATTTTCTCCGATCATCGGAAAACTCGAAGGTGACGTTAGCATCCATCTTTTTTCTTCTCTCTTTCCATTATTTTGTCTTTTTGCCTTCATTTTCTCTGATATATATTTTGCTAGTATTCTTTTTTATCGATTTTTGTTTTTTTTACTCGTTTTTGTGTGGGTGCACTTTGAGTTAATTTCTGCTATAAATTGTGGGTTTCTTTTTGTTTGTTTTTTTTGATCTGTTTTTTTTGATCTGTTTTTTTTTTTTTTTTTTATATATGTTGAATTTGTTTGTTTTTTCGCCATTTTAAAGAAAAAAGAAGCATAAATTCATGGTTTTTATTTTAGGGTTGTATCACTGTGTGTGTTCGTATTATCGTAGTTGCATGTGACATCGGAGTTCGGGATTTTGTTTTGACAAACTGAGATGAAAGATTGTCTTTCTTTCTTTCTCTTTTTACAGGGTTTTATTGCTTAAGTTTTGTATGTTAATTTTTTGATGGTACCCTCAATTTAGTTGCAAGGAAATGTTAATATGAAGGCGGAAGATTGTTTATTTAGTTAAATTTATATAGATTGATCTTAGAATTGTAGAAGATTTCTTGATGATTGAGTTGGTTGTTGTCACTTTGTATGTTGCCCGCAGTTTTGTTAATTGCTTGTGTTTTTCCTGATAGCCTGATATGTATGCCATTGAAGTTTAGGGTCTAGATTGTGGCCTAATCTGAATTGTTATTATTGTCTTGGTGGAAGTGTCGGAGCACGGGATGTGGGTAATTTTTCTGTAGTGAAGGTTCGAGTGCTTTAATGATTTATTTTTGTTGCGAAAGCCATAGTGGATCTCGAAATCTTGTGTTTGTTTCTGGCAGTCGTTAGGAGATGTTACAATCAGTCGTAGTGTAGAAGTTCTGTTTGGTTTTTCTTTATGGGATTTTGCTTTAGTTTGGCTCTCCCCATATCAATTGCTTTGGAGTCAATTCTGACTTCTGTGGTATGTATTCATTTGGAAGTCATTTAATTCTGTGTAGGTTTTGATGTTTTGCAAACATTTGGAATATGTGAATGCAGTTTTTGACTCTATTGCTAGCCTTAGTTATGTCTGTTTGGAAAGAATGCATAACCTGAATTTTGTTTGGCAACAAGAACATTTGGGAAATGGATTATTGGCCTCAATGAGCTTTTTAGTGTAGAAAGTATACCATTTCCGGTTTATGAAACTCCAGTGACTATCATAATTTGTCAACATGTTTGTTTTTATCATAAAGTATGTGGATATAGTTAGCATAATATTTTACATCTATTTTTATATCGAAGTCATACTTTTCATGTACACGTACTCCTTTACTTTGTCATGGGCATGCACTAAGTGAAGATTTTTCTTTAAGCCATTGGCTAGTTTTTGTAACTCCAGCAACTGATTTAGTTTATCAACATGCTTGTTCTATAACTGCTATCTGGATACAACTGCAAGTTACTAGTATCTTTATATCTCGCCTAGAAGTTTTTCCTGATAGTTACTTTTGACAATACCACTTTTGGTCACAATCTATGTCGAAATTGTTTCGTCCCCTTTGCCTGTACAGTAGTCGAGTATGACTATCATTGAATTATCTATAATAATAGTGGAGACGTACACTTTGTTCAGTGGTCACTCATCTTATTAGTCTAGTGCTGACTGTTATAATGCATATTTCTATGTTTTTTTTGTTTGTAACAAAAAGCTGATTGTGATTTATTGACAGTAAGCTGTAGAAATGAGTTCTGGAAAAGGGATTGATAATATTAGTCGGGGTCTTACTAATGTCAGCCTCGAATCTTCTGAAAATGGGGCCTGGGAAGAGGTTTCTAGAAAACAAAAAAACAAAGCCGGAACCAGTGCTGGAAGATGGGGACAGCAGGCCCAACAAAATCCCTCTCCTAAAGCATGGGGACAACCTGACACTGCTCATAGGCTTGGCATACATGGTAGTAATGCTCCTGCCAGAAATACCCAAAGCTATGAGCAGAGGGCACAAGGTGGTTTTGGGACCCGGCCTGGTAAGCAGCACACGACTGGACCATCAGTCACACCTCCTCTACAGCAGGGGCGCAATTGGGCTGCTAGAACTGCATCCGGCGTGAGCGCAGATAAGGTTTCTGATGAAGAGGAGGAAAAGGCTAATTCTGAAGAGGATGATGAGGTATACACTGATGATGATGATTACCTGCTGAGTGATGGTTCTGATTCTGATGATGGACCAGAAACTCATGAAACCAGGAAAAAACATAGAATGTTGCTGAAGTTCTTCGAGATATTGGACCAGCTGTCGGTTCAGGAAATCAATGAGCCTGAAAGGCAGTGGCATTGCCCTGCATGCCATGGTGGGCCAGGCGCAATTGATTGGTATAAGGGACTCCAGCCACTGATAAGTCATGCACGGACTAAAGGCTCTCAAAGAGTGAAGCTTCATCGGACATTTGCTGATGTTTTGGACGAGGAGCTCAGGAGAAGAGGTACCTCTGTCGTGCCTGCTGGAGAATCCTTTGGGCAGTGGGAGGGTTTGAAGCAAGAGACGAAAGATCATGATATCTTATGGCCTCCTATGGTTATGGTCATGAACACAACGCTGGAGAAAGATGACAATGAAAAGGTTCGGGTCCATGTTGATTTACTTTGCTTTTATGTTTTATGCTAGTTTTGATTGGTGATACGAGGCCATATCTCTCATGTATGTAGTATGAACCCATGCATTTATTTAATATAAACTTTGTTCCCTCCCTTGTACCACCATAAGACTGTATGTGCTTGATTTTAATATACCTGCTGTTTCTTTTTTCAGTGGATTGGTATGGGAAACCAGGAGCTTCTGGACTACTTTAAGGGCTATGCTGCAGCGAGGGCAAAGCACTCTTATGGTCCTAGGGGGCATCGTGGAATCAGTGTTTTGATATTTGATAGCTCAGCTGTGGGCTATGTTGAGGCTGAGCGTCTTCACAGGCACTTTATTGGACAGGGTACTGGAAGGGCTGCTTGGGAAAGCAACAGAAGAGTGTTGTTTTATCCTGGGGGAAAGCGCCAACTCTATGGATTCTTGGCAAAAAAGGATGACATAGATGAGTTTAATAAGCATTGTCAAGGTAGGTCTAGGTTCTGAGCTCTCTATACTCAATTTGATGTTTTTTGTATGATTTTGTCTCAGCAGTTCTAATATGCAAATAACCATGTCATGCCTTGAGTTTTATGTTTGCTCTTTGAGTCCAATAGGAATAATCTTTGGGAGTAATCCCCAATCAGTGGGAGATATTGCATGGTGATGGTTGTATGCCATTGGTTCACTGATATTGTATATTTTGAACTTGGAGGGGTTACTAAATTTAAGCTCGTGAGATTACGTGGTTGTAAATGTCTTCATTATATCATGCGTCTAACAGTCTATTCTTCCTTGTGGTTAGGCAAATCAAAACTAAAATATGAGGTTAGGTCATACCAAGAAATGGTTATGGCTCGTATGAAACAGATGAGTGAGGACAATCAACAGCTCACCTGGTTCAAGAATAAGGCGGCGAAAGATCAGAGGCAGAAGAAGGCTCTTGAGGAGTCTTTCAACATTGTTACTGAGAAGCTCCGTCAGACCACAGAAGACTACCGGATTGTGATGCAGAGAACCACAAAGCTGCATGAGGAGAATAAGGAGGAGGTATCATGTTATATATAAATTACTTTGCTGATTCATGTCAAGGTCTGGCATATGTCCAGTTGTCTTCCCATAATTGTTGGTGCTAGCTTGACAACAATAAACTTCACCTGGCTTACATTTAAGCTCATACATATATAATTCACCTTTACAGATGGATTATCAAGAGAAATTCTTCAAGGATCAGATCCAGACAATTCGTGATAAAACTGATGAAAAGGAGGAAATATTTGAGAAGCTACAGCAGGATGATCGCAAGAAGATTGAAGAGTCCAAGACATTGGCATCAAACACGGAGGACCTTAGGCGCAGGTACTAAATCTCAAGTCATTCTAGATTGCTGCTAAAGTTCTGTTGCACGTTTACTTTGCATTATAGTGCTTTTAAAACATGCATGGATGTCTTGCAATGTGTCACTCTGATACATGCCAGTATATGGTACCATTATGCAACTGTGCTTTGGGATCAAAGTCATTATGTTGTTGCTCTGTCAATTATCTGTGCTGGCTACGATGATGCAACTTTTAAAGAGAAAGGGGTCTATTACCCATGTTATGAGTTTGCTGTGTGTCGTTTTGATATTGACAATTTGACATGCATAATGCAAAATAATATGTAACGTACGCTAACAGCTTTCATCTCCCCCTTTATTTTTTAGGGCCGAAGAGGCGACCAAGTTTAAGGAGCTCCAGGACCAAGAAATTGGGAAGTTTGTGGCTGAGAGAGAGCAGTTGATACAGATCCACAAGGACAAAAAGATGGAGATGAAGAAGAGGCATTGGGAGGAGGAGCTGGAGCTGGAGAAAGAATTTGATGCTACCCTGACCAAGCTCATGCAGAAGTATGCTCCTCACCCCACTGAAGGTCTTGATGCGGCTTCTGGTAGTGCTTGACCCTGGTGCATCTCAGTAGGATTTATCTGGGAGAGAGGTAGGGCTGTGGAAAAGAAAAACATTTTAATCAAAGATTTAACATAGTAGTGACTGATGTCCATGTTTCATTCGTAGAATGATCTAACCTAAACAAAGACAATATATTGAGGATGTAAATAACCGGGGATGGCCAAAGTAATTCCGAAACCTATGTTAAATGCATAGGTGTTTGGTGCAAGGTGACACAGGAGAAAATCCATATTTGTAGGCTGTAGCAACGTTTTGTGGTTTTCTCAATAATTGTGGCACTTTGATTATTCCAATTTTCTACATGGTGAAAATTACATGGGTTGTAACTTGTAACTGTTACGGTGGACGTCGTCCTTATTTCCTTCTCCGTCCCTCCTGAATTCTTCTATGTTGATAGTCTGTTAATTTTGCAGTAGGCCACTTTGCTCATGCTGTTAGCCTCCTGAATTCTTCTATGTTGGTAGTACTATGCAACAGTAGATATTCTTTTTATAGCCTTTACTGTTAGGACTTGGGTAGTGTTGAACTGGGTGATCTGGTTGACACTGGAAATAGAGTTGAAATCGGACAATGTAGCTATTTGTGAAGGTATTTTACAATGAGGTGGGTGAGTGAGGACTGTAGAGACTAGAGAGTGGGGGATGATAATGAATGGGATGACCTTGAGGATCGAAATTGAAAAAGAAATACTTCGGTTTATGTGTGAGGAAATGCTTGTTTTTACCAAATCTGACCTCAAATTTGGCTGTTAAAGGAGAAATGTGACTCCTAAAGCCTTTAACTATGAAAAACTACGCAAACTTCTAATCTTTTTAACCTATCTAACGTTTTATTTAACGGAATGTTAAAGTAGAAAATAAGTCGTGGTATCTATGTAGAATCCGAAAAAAATTTGGGTAACAAACACGCACAATAGCATGTCGTGCCATGCCTACCTCTTGTCTATGCTCACTCGTCCTCCTTTTTTTGTGCTTGATTGTGCCATGCTTTGAGCCGGCTTGACCTGATCCAGTGCCAATTTTTTTTTGGTGAACTATATCCAGTTTCCGAAATACATTTTTGGATCCGATTAATCCGAATTCGAGCCGGGTTAGGCCCCAATTGGGGGAAAGCTCTTCCAACACACACTGCTGCGTTCCGAGGGCTCGAATCCGAGACCTCTGGTTAAGTTAGAACAACTCTCTTACTAGTTGATCTAAGCATGTGTTGGTCATTTTTAATTCTTTATTAATTATTGTTAAGTTTTTTTCTTTCACTTATTTTCAGTTCAGTTCAATTATTATTTGAATTTCAGTTTCTCTCAATTTAGTTTAGTTTGTCTCATTACAAAAGAACGAAATTGAAGCTCTATTTTTTTTGGGACTGAATTAGTAATTAAAGTTCAATTTATAGTAATTAAAATTTAATTTAGTTTCGACAAATTTATTTCAGTTCAATTGAGTTCTTCCCACCGTATCACGTCACGCCCCACGCCCCCACCTTCCACCAACTTTTGGCTTTCTCTACACTCTACAGTTCTGCACAACAATGGCGCCATCTTCTTCTTCTCTCATACCTCCAACAACAACAATCAACAATGGCGAAATTAATGCGCTCATCCACTCTCAAGAAAATCCCTAAACCAACATTAGCTCGCTGCTCTTCTTGTCTGCATGATTGCATATCATTGACTGGTTCTTCTTTCTTACTCTTTCACTTAGTATTTAATTATTACTATTCTACCCCATAAAAAATCAAGCCTTTTTATTTATTTATTTATTTTGAGCCCTAAATAATGCAAACTGTGGAATTTCATCGGGAATTATTGCTTTTCTAATAGTTGATACTTTAAATGAATTAAGGGTACACAGTTTATTTTTTGAAACTAAAGAAATGCATCATAAAACTCAATTCAATATGAGTCTGTGTTTGGTTACAAAGTTACAATCAATTAAAAATTTCATCTTTGATAAAAACGTCAAATAAAACTAAGATTAGTAGGAGTTTGCGTTGGATTAGGGTTCATAGTTAGGATGTGTTTGGTACATTCAGACAGTTTCATTGTGGGCATAATCCTTGATGTTTCACCATTATTCACAATATTTTCCACTCTACATATTATCAACAAATCTCGCAGTTCAGTTTTTATGGAAAAAAACTGTCTACCTAGGTCCGAGGTTGTAATCCACCTACTAGAAATAGACATTAATAATTAGTGGAGTACAACTCAACCGAGTTAATTATTATTTAATTGTCTATTTCTAGTGGGTAATCTAACTAGTGGGTAGATGTATCAATCTCGAGTTGTTATACTCCCTTTTCTTAATTTAAAAATCAAGGCTCGAAAGTTGGAGCAGAGTAAATTAATGGTGGACGAATTGACTGAGTAAATTAATGGTGGATGACTTGACTGGGCAGATAAGCTCTTATATGATGTAGGACGACTTGACTGAGTAAATTAATACTTCGTTAATTGATTATTCATGTGGAAAATGATCCACAATTATTGTCCTTTTGTGGGTTGCTAGGTACAATTGATGTTTTCTTTGAAGAACAAAAAATAAAAGCCAGTTTATTCTTGTATTTGAGTCGTTGAAACAAAAGGGTATATTTAGTACAAAAAAAGGGAAAAGATAAAAGAAAGGGAGTTTGTGTTTGGTTATAGACAATCAAAAAAATTTATCTTTGATCAAAACATCGAATAAAAGAGTCATGGCAGTTGTAGCAGCAGTAGGTTTAGCAACAGGTCTTGCACAAACATTGTTAGCTGCACTACAGACTAAGGAAGTGAAAGAGATGTGCTCGATGTTTCATTGTGAATCTCAACTTAAGAAGCTGGAGAACACTATGTCCACCATCAATGCTCTCCTTCTCGACGTCGATTCTAAGCGTCAGGGGCTAACCCACGAAGGCCAAGTATGGGTTGAGAAGCTCAAGGATGCTGTTTATGATGTTGATGATTTGCTTGATGAATTTGCTACTATTGGTCAGCAGCGCAAACAAGCGCAGGATGCTAAGTTCCGCACAAAGGCAGGTAACTTCTTCTCTCGTAACAACAAGTACTTGGTTGCTTTTAATGTGTCTCAAGAGATCAAGATGCTTAGGGAGAAGTTGAATGCTATTACCAAAGATCATATAGATTTTGGCTTCACAGATGTGACCAAACCTGTTGGTGTACGAGAGGAAACCTGTTCTATAATTTCTGAGCTGGAAGTTATTGGGAGGGAGGATGATAAGGAAGCTATTGTGGGTATGTTGTTGTCAGACAGTCCTTCAGATCGAAATGTTTGTTTTGTGAACATTGTGGGGGTTGGAGGGTTGGGGAAAACCACCCTTGCCCAACTTGTATACAACGATGAGAGAATTGAAGGGGCGTTTTCAAAGAGGATTTGGGTTTGCGTGTCTGAACAATTTGGGCGCAAAGAAATCCTTGGTAAGATACTTGGCAAGGAGGTGGTTAACTTAGAGGTAGCACAGGGAGAAGTCCGAAGTCTCCTCGAAAGGAAAAGGTACTTGATTGTTCTAGACGATGTTTGGAACGAGAGCCATGAAGAATGGCGTAATTTGAAGCCTTTCTTGGCTTCAGATGTAAGTGGAAGCAAAATCATCATAACTAGTCGCTCCAGAAAAGTGGCAACATCTATAGGAGAGGATTCCATTATGTATGAGTTAAAAGATCTGTCAGAAGAAAGTTCTTGGAGTTTGTTCAAGTTGATAGCATTTGGCAAACAAAGAGAAGATCATCAGGTTGACCCCGATCTTGTCGACATTGGCAAAGAGATCGTGAAGAAATGTGCAAATGTGCCTCTCTCTATAAGGGTGATAGCTAGCTTGCTGTATGATCAAAGCAAAAACAAGTGGGTGTCCTTAAGGAGTATTGACTTGGCTGATATGAGTCATGAAGATGATGAAAACTCCATAATGCCGACATTGATGTTTAGCTATTATCAGTTGAGTCCTGAGTTAAAGAGTTGCTTCAGCTTTTGCTCACTCTTCCCTAAAGATGATATAATAAAAAAGGAATTGTTAATTAGTATGTGGTTGGCACAAGGCTACCTTGTTGCTACCGACATTGCTCAGAGCATAGAAGATGTTGGTGAACGCTATTTTACAATCTTATTGAATAGATGCTTTTTTCAAGACATTGAGCTGGATGAGCATGGTGATGTTTATTCATTCAAAATGCATGATCTCATGCATGATCTTGCTCTGAAAGTGGCTGGTAAAGAGTCATTGTTCATGGCTCAAGCTGGTAAAAATCACTTGAGGAAAAAAATTCGTCATCTGTCTGGAGATTGGGATAGTTCGAATTTGTGCTTGCGGAATACACTGCGTACATATATGTGGCTGTCGTACCCCTATGCTAGGGATCCGTTGTCGGATGAAGTGACTCAAATAATTTTAAAATGCAAACGTTTAAGGGTATTG
Source organism: Beta vulgaris subsp. vulgaris (assembly GCF_026745355.1). Lineage (NCBI taxonomy): Eukaryota > Viridiplantae > Streptophyta > Magnoliopsida > Caryophyllales > Amaranthaceae > Beta > Beta vulgaris. Next base: position 58,254,342 of record NC_079205.1, on the reverse strand, counting down.
AGCTTGCCCAAACTAGGTACTGGTCACACTTTACCAGAGAGATTTGGTAGGTTATTACATTTGAGGTATCTTGATCTCTCTGATAATGGGTTGGAGATGCTTCCCAAACCAATTACCAAGCTTCATAATTTACAAATACTAATATTACATGGATGCTCAAATTTAAAGGAGTTGCCGGAGGACATAAGCAAGCTGGTAAATCTTAGGACGTTGGATATAAGTGGCTGTGATGGTTTATCTTATCTGCCAAGGGGGATGCATAATTTGACAAATCTTCACAGGCTAACACAATTCGTAGTTGGCGGGGTTGATGTGAAGCAGATACAAGGAAGCAAGCTTGTGGACTTGCAAGCTTTTAGAAGCCTGAAAGGTGATCTTTGCATCACAGTTCTAAACTTCTCTTCAGAGAATATTCCCGATGCTACAAGAAGAGCCTTTATATTAAAGGATGCACGTCTCAAGAATTTAGACATAGAATGTTGCATCTCCGAAGGTGAAAAGATTGAGTTTGATCAAAGTGAGGTTCATGAGACATTGATAGAGGACTTATGTCCTAATGAGGATATTCGTCGTATCAGTATGGGTGGATATAAAGGCACGAAATTGCCAAGCTGGGCGTCGTTGATGGAGTCAGATATGGATGGGTTGCAACATGTGACATCACTAAGTCGATTTCGTTGTCTTAAAGTTCTTAGCCTCGATGATTTGCCAAATGTAGAGTACATGGAGATAGAGAATGATGGAGCACAGGCATTAGCGTCAAGAAGCTGGGAACCGAGGACATTCTTCCCTGTTCTTGAGAAGTTAAAGCTCATCAAGATGCCAAAGTTAAAAGGATGGTGGAGAGGATTAAGATGGAGGGAGATGGAAGGAGGGGGTGGTTCTTTGGTTGATGCTAAAGGTGACATCCATATAGAACATGTTGTGTCTCTCCCGTATTTTCCACGACTCCTTGATTTGACAATTAAACGCTGTGAGAACATGACATACTTTCCCCCATGTCCACATGTGAAACGACTGAAACTGAGGAGAGTCAATGAAGCACTGACATTTTGTATGAAAGGAGGCGTATGGTCCTCTAACATGTCAAAGTCGTGTTTTGAGAAGTTGGAGGTGTATAATGCAAGAGTTATGAATTCCGTATTGAGTGAGTTTCAGGGAGATGCCATTGGTATAGAATTAAGGTTTGATGATGAAGTGAAAAGTATGGGGGTAGTGAGGGAGGGATTTGAAAAATTGGGCCGGGGATTGAAGAGGCTCTCAATTGGCTATTGCAAGGAGCTTGACATGGAAGACGAAGAGGTGGAAGGGATGCCATGGAAATATCTTCAATCTCTTTCTTCCTTGAAATTAGAGCGTCTTCCAAAGATGAAAAAACTGCCAAAGGGGCTCCAGTACTTGACCTCCCTCCAATCCTTAGAAATTCAGGGATGCTACAACTTGGAGGAACTTGGGGAGTGCATAGGCTTCCTAACATCCCTCCAATTCCTCCGAATTATAGGATGCAACAAACTGAAAGCCCTTCCGGTATGCATTGGATTCCTTACATCTATGCAATATCTTGAAATCAGTAGCCGCCAATTGGAATCATTACCAGAATCCATGCGTCACCTCACCTCCCTCACTACACTTGACATCTATACAGCAAACGATCAACTCCGGGAAAGATGTCGACAACCAGATGGAGAGGACTGGCCCAAAATATGCCACATTCCTAACTTAGATATCGATTGATTTGGCATACTCAGGTATAGTATAATTTCCTTTGTTTACTCGTATACTTTGGCATGTTCAGTATTCTGTTGTCCTAACTAAACTACTTCATAATTTTCTGAAATGGCAGATTATCTCCATTCCAAGTCTGAAATGGATCTGTCTTTTATTTTTCTGCTGAGTACACATGTAGTAACAAGCCAACACTGGACTGGAAGCATCTACTGGGTAATTAATTCATTTGTAATATTAGCTCTGATGCATGATTATTGTAAATTCCGAAATCCCTTCTGAATAACAATTTTGTGTCTATCATTTTTCATCAAAAAGGATGATCATGCATGTTATTCTTTCTAGATTTATTCCTTCATTGTTGAATCCATTGTGATCAACTGCAGTTGGATACTTCCACAGCAGATTCTTGGTTCCATTCAAGTGGAAAAAACATCTCAATTTTAGTTTTTTTTCCCCAATATAATATTAACCCATGAATCATACTTCTTTTGTAACAAGCAATGTCTCAATGACATCTCTAGTTTTTTGTTATTTGTTTCCAAACTGAAGGTCTATCCAGTTGCTTCTACACAGATGAAAACCATTTTTCATACCCACAGATGGTTCTGGAATCAATATTCTCGGCTTGAACACGTTTTTGACTGAATGGGATCATAATTCTATGAACTACCAACTGCAGTACTAATAGAGCTATTATCAGCATGGATCAAGATACAGACTTTCTGAAGTCACGCTAGCAGGCAGCAGCATAGTATTGACATTGAACGCTCATGCAATCGGCTTGCCTGATTCCATGTCAGCGGAGGATGGTTGACCGATAGCTGTTACTGATGAGCTTGTGTTTTACTATGAATGTGTGTTTTTTATCTTAATCTCTCACCTAGGCACATGATGTTGAAGCTGTTAGCAACCCTTCCTAGAAGGTGGGTCTTCTGTTTCTCTGATGCTATTCATAATCATAGGTGAAGAATGGTTATTTTTCTGATGATAAGTTTGTGCAAGTAATGGGGTGTGAGCCATTGAAGTAGTGCTTATATGCCTGGCAATTGACATTGCTTCAGGCAAGAACTCAAGGTTTTTTGTAAAGTAAAGTATTGAACTCTTCAGATTAATTAAACCTGATACAAAACATTTTTAGTGAACCTTGTAAATATGTGTCCTACTAGATTTATTTTTGCATCTTAATAACAAGTAGCAAGACAGTATTGTTATAATTCTTATGCTGTAAGAATTCTGCCTTTTTTCAACAGCCATTGTATGAGTGTAAGCATTGTTAGAGCATCAACCAGAAAAACATCTCCCTTTGCAGTTTTCCTATGCCATCAACGTCCAGCCACGGTGCCATACATGGTTACTCTTGACTCTTGAGGGTACGCACGACAAAACTACGATTGAAGCAGCCATCGCATGCCACATGGACACCTCGACGTGGGACCCTCGCTTCCCCAGGTCTCGTCGCTTTGAAGGACACCCCTGGTATTTGCCATTTTCTAAACCAAAGGAGTATCATTTGGGTGGCGCGTTAAATTTAGGAAAAGGAAATTACAAGACAAAAAGAGTAAAAGAAATTATGAAAAGGAAGCCAAACAATTAGCTTGTT